>NC_092287.1:16994981-17039981 GCF_036320965.1 Panulirus ornatus | reverse complement strand
CAATGATATTTCTCGTGGTATTACAGTTAGAGTTAATAACAGATGGATTACTCCAGTCAATACAATGATCATAGTTTTTAACGTGATTAAACAAGGCATTTGATTCTTGTCCCATTCTTATAGTATATTTATGTTGCTTAAGTCTAACAGAAAGCTCCCTGCCAGTCTGCCCTACATAAACCTTATCACAATTCCTACATAGCACTTTATAGATGCATCCAGGAGAATTTTCTGGTGAATTCCTGATTAAGATTTTCTTTATAGTATTACTGTTGCTGAAGGCAAGATTTACATTAAAGGATTTAAGCAACATGGGAAGTGAAGTAAAATTCTTATCAAAAGGGAGAACTAAAAGATTATTGGTGTCAATAGGAGGTTTGGGCTCAACTCTAAAAAATTGTATCTTCGCTAACTTAAGGGATTTATCAATGAAAGATCTTAGATACTTTAACTTAGATCCAATATAATATATCTTCTCAAACTCATCATCAATGAACTCTGGACTGCATATACGTAATGCCCTAAGGAACATAGATTGAAATGATGATAATTTAACTCTGTCATGTGGAGATGAGTAATAATGGATATATGAGCATACATTGGTAGGTTTTCTGTATATGCTAAACTTAAACTTGTTTCCTTGCCTATGGATCATGCAATCTAAAAATGGTAACATACCATTAATTTCATTTTCTACCGTAAACTTGATGGACGGTACTAAATTGTTAAGTAAGGGGAGAAATATTTGTAAATTTTCATTTGTTGGCCAAACACAAAGAACATCATCTACATACCTAAACCAAATTGCATTAGAAGGTAAGATATCCTCAGTAAGATAGACTGTGTATTTCAGTTCAATGGAGATTATTATGCTCAAAAATTTGGCATGACAATGGGTAACCCTCTTTCACCTGTACTAAGTAATCTTTATATGAAATATTTTGAAACAAAATTATTAATATATTAACACATCTTCAGAAAGCTAGTTAGAGAGAAAGAAAATAGATGCAATACAATGCATGGAATAGGGCCCCGTGACCTTGCAATGTTGTGTGTGCGTCTATGTGGAAAGAGTGAAGGGCAGCTTAGTAGTAAGGTCTTAGTGTTATCTTTATGGTTGTGGCGTCGTGGGCATGAAGGCCCTTAGGATATGTTGCAGTGAAGCGCACGTGTATGTCTGGTGGTTCAGAGTTTAAGATTGAGCTGAAAACTCAATTATTTATCATTTGTCGGGTTTCAGTGATATATTTGTTGGTGACTGGAGGATCTTTGAGTATAGGTTACTGAAATGTGAGGTAGGGTTAAGCTTGTTATTTCTACTTCTGGGTTGGTGGTTAATTACGGAGTGGTTTGGGTGGGATTGGTCTAGTGCGTTGCATACAAGTGAGAGTACTGAGGAGATTTGCGGTGGGAAGACAGTCGTTTCATTGTGAAGATGGTGTGTGTTTGTAGTTGCTAGGCAGCCGGTGATTGTTCTTAGTGCGCTATCTTATGCAATTTGCAGCTTTGTTATACATTCGTACATACATATGAACATACATATATAACACCTGGGTCCATTGGAAAGGATATACTCTTTCTCTCTCTCAAATACACACACACACACACACACACACACACACACACACACACACACACACACACACACACACACACGCACATCTCTCATACATCAGGTGTTGGCAGTTATATCAGACACCTGGGAATACGTTACACCTCCGTGGAATCAATTGCCACAATATGATGTAATACTACAGAGCTATAGTGATCATAACAATGATAAAACTATGATGTTACATTGAAAGGACGCAAAGTGATGGTCAGATATATATATATATATATATATATATATAACCTCTTTTCCCGTTTTTGATTTTCCAAAAGAAGGAACAGAAAAGGGGGAAATGGCGAATAGCGAGGTAGCGTTAAGAACAGAGGACTGAGCTTTACAGTGAAAAGCCTTCCTTGACCCCCTTTTCTGTTCCTTCTTTTGGGAAAGGAAAAACTGGTGGGGAGGATTTCAAGCCACCCACTCCCATCCCTTTTAGTCGCCTTCTACGACACGCAAGTGGATCATACTACTCCGTAATGATAGTTATGAATGTGAAAACGCAATTCAATAGGAGTTCAGATAATCTCATTTAATATATGATAATCTATACAAGCATCACTGCATGTTTTACCAGACAATCCGCCTCATTATGTGGAAACGTGGAAACAACTCCTAAAGTATTCTAAATCCCAACACCAACACAAAAAATAACACAGGATAGACGGAGTTTTTGTGTTGGTGTTGGGATTTTAAAAACATTACGAATTTAATGCACCTGATGAAACGAGTTGCCTCCGTGAATTGCGATTTCATCATACTGTAAGACCCTACAAGATTTCAACAGATTTCAAGAAACTCCACACGCAGATAAACTCAAAAAGCGTCTTAACTCATTCATCACGGCTACGAATGCTGTGAAGGATGACATCAAATTCGATCTTCTAAATGGTGACTTCGAATCAGGAAATTTCTACGGAAATGTCAAAACGCATAAGGCCGGGAACTCCTCCAAGGCCGATCTTCCAGGTCCTACCACTGATCTCACCCTACATCACACTTACAACCTATTCCCTACGATCAACTGAAGGGTTTATTGACATCCTTAGGATTAAAGAACCACATGGCATCACAGCTTCCCTGGATGTGGAGCTTCTTTTCACAAATGCACCAGTGGAGAGGACAATAGACATAATCCTGGATCATGTTTACGAACATCATGTCTTACCTCCTCTGAAGATGCACAGAAATACATTGATAGAAATGTTACGTGCCTACACCGTGGAAGCGCTATCGGTAGGTAAGTAGGGGTGGCGTGGGGTCCCCCACGACACCAACCACAGACCCACCTACCCACCCACTCACCTACCCCGGGGGCTCTCTTTGCGCAGGCATTTATGTCATATGTCGAAACTACAGTGCTGCGACCTGAGAGCATGACACTCCAGATTTATTGCAGATATATAGACGACATTTTTATCTGCGTTGATAACTTAAACTCACTGGAAAACCTCCGTAACTGACTCCAAAAGACTTCATACTTAAGATTTACAATAGAGCTGAATAATGATGGTAATATTCCTTTTGTGGATGTAATGGTGAGTACCGCAATAGGATCTTTCGTCGCCAACATTTACAGAAAGTCCACCAACCAAAATAAATGTATGAATGGAATAAGTGAAAGTTACCGAGTCCACCATTTCTGGACGGCAGGAACGAGGCACTGACCAACTCGGCCTTGGGTTACGAAAGTGAGAGAGACTCAGACGAGCCCAACCTGACCTCAACTGCACATGTGGACAATACTTTGTGTATCTACTAAATGACTTTCTTTATTCCTACCTCGTTTGATATTGTTCTTTTGTGTTTACTCAACTGTAAGTTTTTCTATATCTCTGTATTTCATGATATTGTCTATTTGTTTCGCTTTTAGTGTTTTTACTTACTTATATGTGCTATGCACTGAGCTTTCTTCAAGCTTTTATATATTTTGTTTGCGTTTTACATATCATATCCAAGTTTGTGACGTAGTTTTTTCTCTTTTTTGTACACCCCTGATAATGCCTCTGTGAAGGCGAAAGCTTGATTGAAATAAATGGATAACTTTGGACAACTGGTGTCTGAGCACCCACTTAATGGTAGAATGACACTGAGAAAATCAGAGAGCATAAGAAAGAAGATTAATAACTCTAGATATGCCGTCGTTTTCAATTGTATTTTCATTAGAGAAAACCTCCTTTGGCAGGGGAGAAAGGATTCTACCTTCGATTCCTCGCGTGTCTTGGAAGGCGACTAAAAGGGGCGGGAGCGAGGAGATGGAAAACCTCCCCTTCTTGTATTTCAATTTCTGAAAGAATAAACAGATTAAAGGAGTCAAGCAGAGAGTGCTCATCCTCCTAGAAGGATTATATTAGTGAAAATGAAATATTAGTTAAATGAAAAAAAAAGGAGTGACAGGTTGTATGTTTGAGCAAAGAAACCTGAATGTTCTGCCTCTGAGTGACACGAAGCTCAAGGGTAAAGGGGAAGAATGGTTTGGAAACGTTTTGGGAGTATAGTCAGGGGTTGGTGAAAGGAAAAGAGCTGAGGATGGAGTAGCAGGAGTGATAGGAGTGTGTGTTAGAGTATAAGATAATGAATTTTAGATTGACATGGGTAGAACTGAAAGTGGATTTCGAGAGATGGGTGATTATTGGCGCTTATGCTCCTGATAATGAGAAGAAAGCTCATGAGAGGAAAGTGTTTTGGGAGCAGCTGAGCGAGAGTGTCAGCAGTTTTGATGCACAAGACCGGGTATTAGTGATGGGTGATTTGAATGCGAAGGTGAATAATGTGGCAGTTGAGGGTATAACTGGTAAGCATGGGGTATTCAGTGTTGTGAATGGTAATGGTGAAGATGGTTGGGCCATTCTGCTGTCTGTTTCCTTGCGCCACTTCGCTAATGCGGGGGACAGCGACTAAGTATAATTATGAAAGTAATGATAATAATAATAATGATAATAATAATAGTAACGATAATAGTAATAGTATATATATATATGCGTGTTCATATTAACTTCGTTCGTATATATATATATATATATATATATATATATATATATATATATATATATATATATATATATATATATATATATTATCCCTGGGGATAGGGGAGAAAGAATACTTCCCACGTATTCCCTGCGTGTCGTAGAAGGCGACTAAAAGGGGAGGGAGCGGGGGGCTGGAAATCCTCCCCTCTCGTTTTTTTTTTTTTAATTTTCCAAAAGAAGGAACAGAGAATTGGGCCAGGTGAGGGTATTCCCTCAAGGCCCAGTCCTCTGTTCTTAACGCTACCTCGCTAATGCGGGAAATGGCGAATAGTTTGAAAGAAAGAAAATATATATATATATATATATATATATATATATATATATATATATATATATATATATATATATATATATATATATATATATATATATATATGTTCTTTTTTTTCTTTTTCATACTATTCGCCATTTCCCGCATTAGCGAGGTAGCGTTAAGAACATTTATATATATATATATATATATATATATATATATATATATATATATATATATATATATATATATATATATATATGTATATATATATATATATATATATATATATACATATATATATATATATATATATATATATATATATATATATATATATATATATATATATATATAAAAGCAAATGGATTTGTATGTAGCATTTATGGAACTGGAGAAGACATATGGTAGAGTTGATAGAGATGCTTTGTGGAAGGTATTGATAATATATGGTGTGGGAGACAAGTTGTTAGAAGAAGTGAAAAACTTTGATCGAGGATGTAAGCCATGTGTACGTGTAGAAAGAGAGGAAAGTGATTGGTTTCCAATGAATGTCGGTTTGCGGCAGGGGTGTGTGATGTCTTCATGATTGTTTAATTTGTTTATGGATGGGGTTGTTACGGAGGTGAATGCAAGAGTTTTGGAGAGTGGAGCAAGTATGCAGTCTGTTGTGGATGAGAGGGCTTGGGAAATGCGTCATTTGTTGTTCGCTGATGATACAGCGATAATGGCTGATGCGGATGAAGAACTGCAGAAGTTGGTGACTGAGTTTGGTAAAGTGTGTAAAAGAAGAAAGCTGAGAGCAAATGTGAATAAGAGCAAGGTTATTACGCTAAGTAGGGTTGAGGGAGAAGTAAATTGGGAGGTAAGTTTGAATGGAAAGAAGTGTTTCAGATATCAGGGAGTGGATTTAGCAGCGAATGGAACCATGGAAGCAGAAGTGAGTCACAGGGTGGTGGAGGGGACGAAGATTCTGGGAGCGTGATAGAAAGTGCGGAAGCCGAGAACATTATCTCATAGAGCAAAAATGGGTATGTTTGAGGGAATAGTGGTTCCAACAATGTTATATGGTTGCGAGGCATGAGCTATAGATAGGATTGTGCGGAGGAGGGTGGATGTGTTAGAAATGAGATGTTTGAGGACAATATGTGGTGTGAGGTTGTTTGATCGAGTAAGTAATGAAAGGGTAAGAGAGGTGGGTGGTAATAAAACGAGTGTGATTGAGAGAGCAGAAGAGGGTGTATTGAAATGGTTTGGTTACATGGAGAGAATGAGTGGGGAAAGATTGACAAAGAGGATGTATGTATCAGAGGTGGAGGGAACGAGGAGAAGTTGGAGACGAAATTGGAAGTGGGAGGATGGAGTGAAAAAGATTTTGAGCGATCGGGGCCAGAACATACAGGAGGGTGAAATGCGTGCAAGGAATAGAGAGAATTGGAACGATGTGGTATATCAGGTTTGACGTGCTGTCAATGGATTGAACCAGGACATGTGAAGCGTTTAGGGCAAACCATAGAAAGTTTTGTGGGGCCTTGATGTGGAAAGGGAGCTGAGGTTTCGGTGTATTACACATGACAGCTAAAGACTGAGTGTGATCGAATGTGGCCTTTGTTATCTTTTCCTAGCACTACCTCTCTCGCTCGTTCGGGGGTAATGGCGTGCCTTTTCATGTGTATGTATATGTCTGTGTATATATATGTATGTATAAGTTTAAATGTATAAGTATGTATATGTGCATTTGTGGGCGTTTGTGTATATACATGTATATGTTGGTGGGTTGGGCCATTCTATCTTCTGTTTCCTTGCGCTACCTCGCAAACGCGGGAGATAGCGACAAAGTATAATGAAATAAATAATAGGTATATATGTATGTATGTGTGTGTGTGTGTGTGTGTGTGTGTGTGTGTGTGTGTGTGTGTGTGTGTGTAATTGATACGTAATAATAGACAGTTCCCGCTGATAACACATTGTCATAATTTTTTGGGATGATCATTGATACAAGTGTCACCCTCACTAAGAGGGTATATAATTTAGTGATATACTGTATATGAATAATTTCCTTTTCGCATAATCGTTCGTTATTCCTCACAATAGCGAGGTAGCGCCTGGTACAGAAAAACGGCCTCTGTTACGTCTGCTCTTTAGATGTCAGGTACAATGCTGCGGAACCAGAGCTCCCCTTCCACAGCCAAGCCCCACACACCTTTCCATTGCTTCTCTTGATAAAGTTCATGCCCTGGCTCAGCCTACTGACAACACGTCATCCCCTGTATTCCACATTACTCTGATTCTTCTATGTAATATTGGCCTTTCAACATACTAAATATTCAGACCCCGATAACTCAAAGCCCCTTTTTGATTCATCCTTACATCATCTTATTCTTTCCCTCCCACTTGCTCCCTCCACTTCTGACTTGCATATCATCTTAGTCTCTCTTTGCTCGTCCTCTTCATCTGACTGAATTATTTCAGCACATCCTGATTCGCTATCTCATTCACACTCCACTTATCGTCACTAGTCTCTCTTACCGTCTCATTCTTTACACAATCAGATCTACTCACTCCACATATTGCCCTCGGGCATTTCATTTTTCAACTCGTCCACCCTCATCCATTCTTTTGCATTTAGGACCCAACCAGACCCGCATCCATACAACACCACTGGGACTACAATACCATCAAAGGTACCCATCCTTGCCCTCACAGACAGTGGGCCTCTCATTCCTCACACTTCTCAATGCACCGAGTACCTAATCTCCTTCCTCACTCTATGGTGCACTTCGCCTCTCACTGTTCCATCCGTTGTCATGTCCATTCTAAGGTATCTGATTCATTACAAGTTCTCCAAACTCTCCCCAGTTAAACCCATATAAACCAACCTGTCTCGCCCCCTGCTAAACCTCGTTATCTTACCTTCATTCACTTTAGCTCCCAACTTGCTCCTTTCGCACTCTTTCCAAAACTTAGACAAAAGCTTCATTATCTTTCCTTCGGGAATGAGCCACAGAGAACGGGCTAACAAACCCTAACCTTCGAGACCAGCCAGACTCACACACTAAATGCCTTGCAAAGTAGGTTCCACTCCCTTCGAAAACAGACCTAGACACCTACACCCAATAGAGACAGACTAATACACAGGAAGCGGTATCCCCTGGTGCCAACCCTTCTCTAGCACACTGCAAACTCAACCTTCTCTTTATGAACCTGGCATTCACCTCCCTCGCATATCTACAAACAGATTAATCACAGACTCCACAACCATCTGGAGTCTCTGACCTTCTTCACTCCCTGCTCGCACACGCGTCTTACTCTCTAAATAATAAGAACCATCACTACATCTACGGCTCTCCTCCCACACCATGTATATTTGTAACAACTCCCACAAAGCATCTCTGCCATCCCTATCATACGCTCTCTTGAAGTAGTTTCCTAATTGCTACATACAAATCATTCTCTTTCTCCAAGTCTTTCTAAAATAACACATTTAAAGCAAACACCTGATCTGCACATCCTCTACCACGCCTGAGACCACATTGCTCCTCCCTAGTCTGATGCTCTGTATATTCCTCCACCCTCTGAGTCACCACTCTCCCAAACAACTTACCAGGCACACTAAACAAACCTACACCTATATAAACCGAGGATTCATTTTCATTCGTCTGATCTTTATATAATTGTATTATACATGCATTCTGCTAGTCCTAAGACCCCTGTGCTTGGGCTATACGTACAGTATGCTGAAGAAATCAACAACAATGTCATCCTTCTTCAAACAACTCGCCATGACTTTAGTTACTTCTCGCACCACCTAGCCCTCAAGAACCTATATCGCGCTACCCTATCACCTTACGCAAGCAACAGGCCTTCAAAATACTCATTTCACTTCTGAGAACCTTTTCTTTCCTGTTACCACATCCCTTATCAGATCCTCTCACTGATGCATTTGTTTTCTTGTTCTTTTCGCACAATTCATCAACAAATGCATATTCTTGGTCTGTCTAATAATTTCATTTTCCCTGATAATCTTACCCTACACTTCATTTGCTCTATTTCTAAACCTTTTCCTCCTTCCTCTTGACCTACTGCCCCTTTCTTTTGTACACTTTCCATTCATTCGCACACCTTCCCTACAGTTAACGCCAATACAGCTCTCATCTCCTTCACTAGCAACTTAACCTCCCCTTCCCATCACTCCCTACCGTTTCCTATACATCCGCCTCCCTCCTTTACATGAAATATACTTCACCTGCACATGTAGGAACTGCTTCCCTAACTAATTTCTAGCCATCCCTCACTCTCCTTGATTCATTTACTCTCACTTTCTACTATTCTTCGCTTGAGCTATCTTGAAGACTCCATACATAAAGTCCTTTTTTCCCGTCTCACTCGCTTTCGCCTCCCTCTTGCTCTTTTTTTTTTTTTGAGCTACCACAAAGTTTTACCCTCGCCTCCTACAAGAAACGGCCAGAGAACGCACCAGTTGCTCCTCTCAGCATATTCAACAGCTTCTCCCTAACGCACATGTGAATTAGTACATAATCCAACATAGCCTGTTGAACCCCATTCCCACTCAGCCATATGCACCTAGGCCCACTGTTTACTGAAGACTAATGAATATCTAACATTAACCAGCTCCTGTTCTTGTCTTTTCAATTTTTCTCACCACTTGTTTTGCTTCGTGAGATACCGTATGAATTGAATGTCCTGTATTCATTTTCACATCGTTCTTGAAATAGATGGGCTGTGTATGTGTGCCTGAAACGTCTCAGGTATTTCATATGTACGTTGAAAATGAATGTGGGTCATCCAATTCTTATGATTATCTGTTGAGGCAAAACGGGTGGCGAAAATAATTGAAAACACAAACGACAGAAGAAACTAGTTAACGTTAAATATACTTTGGTCCTCGACGAACAACGTATTACAGAAAATATTCTGCCTGATGACATGAATACATACATATGCATGAACTCCGAATTACATAACCATACGACTTGCATAGCAATCACCATTAATAATAGACTAATCTATATGCTCTCATCGAACTAGTAATTTTCTCTTTTATTCACTTAGAATATTTACTATTAGAACATCATGAAAGGTAACTGTCACTCACAGGGAAGAAAGGCATCATTTCTTGCATTATTAGCATATTACTGGAATTAAGCAAGGGAGAAAATCTATAAGTATTGATACAAAGACGAAATTATATGGATGACAGTAATAAAAAAAATCAAGATTCCCTTCAGCTTCAGTGCAGCTGAACTGTCGTGTTTTCTTTTTTTTCTGAATTGTTCTTCAATATATATTACTGTTGGTTACGACAAGAAATGTGCAAATTCGAAAATCATCATAGACTGTTACGGACAAAATTTCAAATTTATTCTCCTAAGGAGACGTTAAGAAACACAAAGAAAGTAATTGTTTCATACCATAATCATTTTTGTAGTCACTACTTATGCAAGATGGCATATGCTGTGGATATAAGGGGTTCAATCCCATTTCATGGGATGATTATCAGTTATATAGAGTATAGTATAGTGCATAAAAATCAAATTACCTACGTGTTGATGACAAGGAAATTGTTCACCAATGTTGAAAATAATTCAAACATGGTCTGAATAATGTGAAATGAAATAGAAAACTTCTAATTCAAAGCTGACATACACAGCACTCAGGTCTTTATAACAGCCTTAGACTTTTCCCATTAAACCCCACTCCATAACCAACTACCCTCATCCAGGCAGAGATGAAGACCTCACCCTCTGTGCCTCATACTTCGTCGACATATACTCATAGATTCCCCCTACTCAAACAAACACGACTGACAGAACAAATATAGTACACACCATAATTACCCAGAAAGCACTGAACACCCACCCTTCCAACCTCACCTGTCGGAAACTACACCTCCCATGCATGTACGAGTGATACTTTCTCGTCTGCGTTCTGAACATCAACAATCTCATCAACATTATAAACACCAATCTGACACATTACAAGGCCCATCATGCTCAAGACACAGCTGTCATACTATAGATGTGAAAGATTTATTCCTCAACTGTGATGTGCTCACGAAGGCACATACAACACCATACTTCTTCACCTGTGATTCCGCTGAAGGAGCCCCATAGGAAGGGACAGAGACCTTGGGCAGGTTCACACACACACACACACACACACACACACACACACACACACACACACAGACATATATATATATATATATATATATATATATATATATATATATATATATATATATATATATATATATATATATATATATATTTTTTTTTATGCTTTGTCGCTGTCTCCCGCGTTTGCGAGGTAGCGCAAGGAAACAGACGACAGAAATGGCCCAACCCACCCCATACACATGTATATACATACGTCCACACACGCAAATATACATACCTACACAGCTTTCCATGGTTTACCCCAGACGCTTCACATGCCCTGATTCAATCCACTGACAGCACGTCAACCCCGGTATACCACATCGCTCCAATTCACTCTATTCCTTGCCCTCCTTTCACCCTCCTGCATGTTCAGGCCCCGATCACACAAAATCTTCTTCACTCCATCTTTCCACCTCCAATTTGGTCTCCCTCTTCTCCTCGTTCCCTCCACCTCCGACACATATATCCTCTTGGTCAATCTTTCCTCACTCATTCTCTCCATGTGCCCAAACCACTTCAAAACACCCTTTTCTGCTCTCTCAACCACGCTCTTTTTATTTCCACACATCTCTTTTACCCTTACGTTACTTACTCGATCAAACCACCTCTCACCACACATTGTCCTCAAACATCTCATTTCCAGCACATCCATCCTCCTGCGCACCACTCTATCCATAGCCCACGCCTCGCAACCATACAACATTGTTGGAACCACTATTCCTTCAAACACACCCATTTTTGCTTTCCGAGATAATGTTCTCGACTTCCACACATTCTTCAAGGCACCCAGAATTTTCGCCCCCTCCCCCACCCTATGATCCACTTCCGCTTCCATGGTTCCATCCGCTGCCAGATCCACTCCCAGATATCTAAAACACTTCACTTCCTCCAGTTTTTCTCCATTCAAACTCACCTCCCAATTGACTTGACCCTCAACCCTACTGTACCTAATAACCTTGCTCTTATTCACATTTACTCTTAACTTTCTTCTTTCACACACTTTACCAAACTCAGTCACCAGCTTCTGCAGTTTCTCACATGAATCAGCCACCAGCGCTGTATCATCAGCGAACAACAACTGACTCACTTCCCAAGCTCTCTCATCCCCAACAGACTTCATACTTGCCTCTCTTTCCAAAACTCTTGCATTCACCTCCCTATATATATATATATATATATATATATATATATATATATATATATATATATATATATATATATATATCTTATTTATCATACTTTGTCGCTGTCTCCCGCGTTAGCGAGGTAGCGCAAGGAGACAGAAGAAAGAACGGCCCAACCCACCCACATACACATGTATATACATCCACGTCCACACACGCACATATCTATACATCTGAACGTATACATATATATGTACACACACAGACATATACATATATACACATGTACATAATTCATACTGTCAGTCTATTCATTCTCGTTGCCACCTTACCATACATGAAATGAAAACCCCCTCCTCCCGCATGTGCGCGATGTAGCGCTAGGAAAAGACAACAAAAGCCACATTCATTCACACTCAGTCTCTAGCTGTCATGTATAATGCACCGAAACCACAGCTCCCTTTCCAGTTTCAGGCCCCACAGAACTTTCCATGGTTTACCCCAGACGCTTCACATGCCTTGGTTCAATCCATTGACAGCACGTCGACCCGGTATACCACATCGTTCCAATTTCCCTATTCCTTGCACGCATTTCATCCTCCTGTATGTTCAGGACCCGATCGCTCAAAATCGTTTTCAATCCATCCTTCTACCTCCAATTTGGTCTCCCACTTCTCCTCGTTCCCTCCACCTCTGACACATATATCTTCCTTGTCAATCTTTCCTCACTCATTCTCTCCATGTGACCAAAACATTTCAATACACCCTCTTCTGCTCTCTCAACCACACTCTTTTTATTACCACATATCTCTCTTACCCTTTCATTATTTACTCGATCAAACCACCTCACACCACATATTGTCTTCAAACATCTCATCTCCAACACATCCACCCCCCTCCGCACAACCCTATCTATAGCCCATGCCTCACAACCATATGAAATTGTTGAAACCACGATTCCTTCAATTATACCCATTTTTGCTTTCCGAGAACGTTCTCGCCTTCGACACATTCTTCAACGCCCCCAGAACCTTCGCCCCCTCCCTCACCCTATGACTCACTTCCGCTTCCATGATTCCATCCTTTGCCAAATCCACTCCCAGATATCTAAAACGCTTCAGTTTTTCTCCATTCAAACCTACCTCCCAACTGGGTTTTCCCTCAATCCTACAGAACTTAATAACCTTGCTCTTATTCAGATTTACTCTCAGCTTTCTTCTTTCACACACTTTACCAAACTCAGTCACCAACTTCTGCAGTTTCTCACATGAATCAGTCATCAGTGCTGTATCATCAGCGAACAACAACTGACTCACTTCCCAAGCCTTCTCATCCACAACAGACTGCATACTTGCCCCTCTCTCCAAAACTCTTGCATTTACCTCCCTAACAACCCCATTCATAAACAAACTAAACAACCATGGAGACATCACCCACCCCTGCCGCAAACCGACATTCACTGGGAACCAATCACTTTCCTCTCTTCCTACTCGTACACATGCCTTACATCGTTGGTAAAAACTTTTCACTGTTTCTAGCAACTTACCTCCCACACCATATATTTTCAAAACCATCCACAAAGCATCTCTGTCAACCTTATCATATGCCTTTTCCAGATCCTTAAATGACACATACAAATCCATCTGTTTTTCAAAGTATTTCTTACATACTTTCTTCAAAGCAAACACCTGATCCACACTTCTTCCATTTCTGAAACCACACTGCTCTTCCCATGTCTTATCCTCTATAACGAACATTCACCTTCATCCCCTTTGTTTTTGTACAATGGCACTATGCCCGCATTCCTCCAGTCCTCAGGCACTTCGCCATGATCCATACATACATTGAATGTCCTTACAACCAATCAACAACATAGTCACCTCCTTTTTAAATAGATTCCACTGCAATACCATCCAAAACCGCCGCCTTGCCAGCTTCAATCTTCCGCAACGCTTTCACTACCTTTTCTGTGTTTTCTAAACTATTCTCCCTGACCCTCTCACTTCGCACTCCACCCTGACCAAAACACCCTATATCTGCCACTTAATCATCAAACACGTTTAACAAACCGTCAAAATACTCTCCATCTCATTTCATCACTACTTGTTATTACCTCCCAATTTGCCCCCTTCACCGATGTTCCCATTTGTTCTCTTGTCTTACGTGCTTTACGTACCTCCTTCCAAAACATCTTTTTATTCTCCCTAACATTTAATGATACTCTCTTAACCCAACTCTCATTTGCCCTCTCTTTTTACCTCTTTCACCTTTCTCTTGACCTCCTGCCTCCTTCTTTTATACATCTCCTACTCATTCGCATTACTTCCTTGCAAAAATCGTCCAAACGCCTCTCTATTCTCTTTCGCTAACACTCGTACTTCTTCATCCCACCACTCACTACCCTTTCTAATCTGCCCACCTCCCACCTTTATCATGCCACAAGCATCTTCTGCGCAAGCCATCACTGCTTCCCTAAATGTTTCCATTCCTCCCCCACTCCCCTTACGTCATTTTCTCTCACCTTTTTCCATTCTGCACTCAATCTCTCCTGGTACTTCCTCACACAAGTCTCCTTTCCAAGCTCACTTACTCTCACCACTCTCTGCTCCCCAATATTCTATCTTATTTTCTGAAAATCTGTACAAATCTTCACCTTCGCCTCCACAAGATAGTGATCAGACATCGTTCCAGCTGCCCCTCTCAGCACATTAATATGAAGAAGACTCTTTCACATGCAATCAAGCAACGCCCTCTCTCCATCTCTCCTACTCACATACGTATACTTGTTTATATCTTTGCTTTTAGATCAGGTATTCCCAATCACCAGTCCTTTTTCAGCAAACAAATCCACAAGCTCTTAACCATTTCCATTTACAACACTGAAAACCCCATATGCACCAATTATACCCTCAACTGCCACATTAATCACCCTTGCATTCAAATCACCCATCACTATAACTGGGTCTCACTCACTCAGCTGCTCCCATATATATATATATATATATATATATATATATATATATATATATATATATATATATATATATATATATATATATATTATGACCACTGAACCTTTTGGACCAATATTTCTTCAAGTAAAACCTGGAGCTCTCTGATCAAGACAAATATTTCTGAATCTTCTCCTATTAGATAAGCAGAGAATTGTATCATGAATGTTGGCGAAGGTCTGCATAAAGTGGATAGCTTTACCTTAAGCAAAGTTTGTTAGCAGCTTAATCTGTCTTGACCGAGCAAAAGAAAAAACATGTGACAGGCACTGTGCCAGACACGACTGCCAGATGCCACACGCGTGCGAACGGAAAGAGCACATTTCCGCTTCCCATATGTTTCTATATATATATATATTTATATATACATATATTCCTATGAGTCCACGGGGAAAATGAAACACGATAAGGGAACTTATCGTGTTTCATTTTCCCTGTGGACTCATAGGAATATCTTGATCACGCGCAAAATTGTGATCCTTTCCAACAATATATATATATATATATATATATATATATATATATATATATATATATATATATATATATATATATATATATTTTATTTATTTTGCTTTGTCGCTGTCTCCCGCGTTAGCGAGGTAGCGCAAGGAAACAGACGAAAGAATGGCCCAACCCACCCACATACACATGTATATACATACACGTCCACGCACGCAAATATACATACCTATACATCTCAATGTATACATATATATACACACAGAGACATATACATATATACACTTGTACATAATTCATACTGTCTGCCTTTATTTATTCCCATCGCCATCTCGCCACACATGGAATAACAACCCCCTCCCCCCTCATGTGTGCGAGGTAGTGCTAGGAAAAGACAACAAATGCCCCATTCGTTCACACTCAGTCTCTAGCTGTCATGTAATAATGCACCGAAACCACAGCTCCCTTTCCACATCCAGGCCCCACACAACTTTCCATGGTTTACCCCAAACGCTTCACATGCCCTGATTCAATCCACTGACAGCACGTCAACCCCAGTATATTACATCGATCCAATTCACTCTATTCCTTGCACGCCTTTCACCCTCCTGCATGTTCAGGCCCCGATCACTCAAAATCTTTTTCACTCCATCTTTCCACCTAAAATTTGGTCTCCCACTTCTCCTCGTTCCTTCCACCTCTGACACATATATCCTCTTGGTCAATATCTAGTCACTCATTCTCTCCATGTGACCAAACAATTTCAAAACAACCTCTTCTGCTCTCTCAACCACACTCTTTTTATTCTCACACATCTCTTTTATCCTATCATTACTTACTCGATCAAACCACCTCACACCACATATTGTCCTCAAACATCTCATTTCCAGCACATCCCCCTCCTGCGCACGACTCTATCCATAGCCCACGCCTCGCAACCATACAACATTGTTGGAACCACTATTTCTTCAAACATACCCATTTTTGGTTTCCGAGATAATGTTCTCGACTTCCAAACATTCTTCAACGCTCTCAGAATTTTCTCCCCCTCCCCCACCCTATGGATAGATGTGGTATACCGGGGTTGACGTGCTGTCAGTGGATTGAATCAGGGCATGTGAAGCGTTTGGGGTAACCATGGAAAGTTGTGTGGGGCCTGGATGTGGAAAGGGAGCTGTGGTTTCGGGCATTATTGCATGACAGTTAGAGACTGAGTGTGAACGAATGGGGCCTATGTTGTCTTTTCCTAGCGCTACCTCGCACACATGAGGGGGGAGGGGGATGGTATTCCATGTGTGGCGAGGTGGCGATGGGAATGAATAAAGGCAGACAGTGTGAATTGTGTGCATGGGTATATATATGTATGTGTCTGTGTGTGTATATATATGTTTACATTGAGAGGTATAGGTATGTATATTTGTGTGTGTGGACGTGTATGTATATACATGTGTATGGGGGTGGGTTGGGCCATTTCTTTCGTCTGCTTCCTTGCGCTACCTCGCAAACGCAGGAGACAGCGACAAAGCAAAATGAATAAATAAATATAAATAAATAAATAATATATATATGAGTGTGTGTGTAATTTTTTTTTTTACACACTTTTGCATTTACGGCATTCACGAGGTACTGTTAGTAATAGAGGAAGAAAAGGTATCATTCACTCACATCCACTACCCAACTGTCGTGTGTTATGCATCGAAACCAAAACCCCTATCTATAACCAGGGCCCACATATCTTTATATATTTTCCTCTGGCCTCTTCATACTCCCTGGCTCAGCCAACTGACGGTAAGTATACTACATCGTACTAATTCGCTCTATCCTTCTCTAGCCTCTGTATCTCGTACATGTTCAGGCTCCGAACACTCAAAGTAGCTTTCGCTCCTTACTTCCACCTCTTCTTTGGTTTCTCCTTTTCTTTCTTGTTTTTTTCACTTCCGATCTGTTTAGCCCTCTTGGTCAACCTCTCTTCACTCATCCTCTCCAAATATCCAAACCATTTCAGCACGTCCTCCTCAGTTCTCTCATACATACACCTCCTATAACCACATTCCTATCTCTCTCCCTGTCATTTTTAATGCGATCCTCTCTTCTCACACCACATATTGTCCTAAAATATTTTTTTTCCAACCACTCTCTTCTATACTTTGTTTTGTTAGACCCATGTATCGCATCCATACACCACCGACGGGACTACCATAACATTAAAAACACCCATCTTTGCCCTCATAGATACTGACATCGCTTCCCATGCATTCCTCAATGAGTCTAGGAAATTAGATCCATCACCCACCCTATGTTAAGTTCAGCTTCCATGTCTACTTCACTTTCTCCACCAGATTTGGTCCATCCAAATCATATTCAAAACAGCCCGTCTGTCTTCAACGCTAATCCTAATATCTTTATTATTCGCACTGTCTCTCAACCTTCTCCTTTCAAACTCTCTTCCAAATTCAAAAACAAATTTTACAGTTTCTCACTCGACAACAGACCATTGTCTTCAGCAAGCAGTAACTGACTCGCCTGTCTAGCAGACCCCAAACCGACATTCTACAGACAACTTGCTCTCCGAATAGCTAGCATTCACGTCTCTAACTACTCCAACCAAGGACACATTAAACAGCCATGGTGACATCACGAACCCCTGCAGCAGACCGACCTTCACATGGAACCATTCATACTCCTCTCTTCCTCTACGAACACATGATCTTGATCTCATAGTAAAAATTTCTTACTGCTGCTTGTAACTTTCCTTATGCATAACACCCTCCACAAAACATCTCCAGTTGTGTCTCATCAAAAAACCTCTTATTCCAAAGGAGTTTATATTACCTCAGTGAAGACCTTGGGTCGGAGAAGCCTCCTAGGTAACAGCAGAATTCTTTCATAGGAAGAGAGTCGTTATCACGAACCTGCGTGTTCGCTGTGTTTATGATAGAGAATGTGTATGCATCTAAAAGCCACATGGCGACCTTGGAGATTCCAAGAGATTCCTCGACCTGTCCCACGTGTACCTGTGATCTCACACACCTCAAATCAGGTGGCCAAGATTAGCGGGGCATTTTGCAACCGCCCGCTAATTACTTCTCAGGTCACATAGTCAAGTGACCCAGGGTCAGCCACGAGGTCATGCCTGGGAAAGTTCGCGCACCCATCCTGGTTGTGTCATCAGAGATGCAGGGCTGGGCCGTTAGACGGTATGAGGGCCGGACCTTAGGCCTCCTTCAGCCAGTCACGTCGGGATGGGGATGTGACAATCAGCTTTTTGATCAATAAAGGGTAATTGTGCGTAGGTGGCGGGTCAAGGCGTGGCTAGCTGTTCCCGCCTAGCTGTTCCTTCATATAGAAAGCTCAGACGATGGTCTAGGAACCGATTCCTTCAGCAGACCCGTGCCCAGAAAGGTAATGTAGACTTTTTTTCTCTCGTTCCCCGTAGCCACTGCTGCCCTAGATTGTAAGATGTTAGACTATGTCATGTCAGGTCTGACTGTAACAATGTAGCATAACTCGTCATAGAACTGCCCTAACGAATAAGTGCCTTGTATCATGCTTTCATAGTCAACTTGTCATAAAGGAAAAGATCTGGTTTGAAATCTTACCTGGAATGTGAAAGGTGGAATACTGAAAGTTAAGTGTTAACGAAAATGTTTGTACCCGATTAATGTGCTTTGTTATCTTGTATTCTTATATCTTGTATTATATGTAGATTTAACCCTGGTGTTTGCTTTCATCCCACAACGTTAAGATAGCGTTATCCAGTGTGCGTAACAAAAAGAATTGATGTTCTTGCCAGGAGTTCGTAACATATACAAAATCGCCCACACACGCACATATACATACCTATACATTTCAACGTATACATGCATATACATACACAGACATATGCACACATACAGATGTACATACTCATACTTGCTGCCTTCATCCATTCTCGTCGCCACCCAGCCACACGCGAAACAGCACCCCCATCCTCCCGCGCTAGGAAAAGACAACACTCAGTCTCAGTATATATATATATATATATATATATATATATATATATATATATATATATATATATATATATATGTATATATATATATATATTATATATATATATATATATATATATATATATATATATATATATATATATATATATATATATATATATATATATATATACTGTGTATGTGTCTTTTTGCAATGATAATGATTACAGTAATAATCACAGTAATGATAATGATACTGCTGCTACTACTACTAATACTACTAATGATAACAATAATAATGATAATAATAATAGTAATAATGATAATGGTAATGATGATAATGAATGAACGGTTAATTAAATTTACTCAGCCATTCGGCTGAAAATACACATGTGAGGTAATTACAAACAGTGGAAGATATACAGGACGTTTTACAGTGTAAATACTGTGGTTTATACATTATGCACTTACTGTTGATAAGTTGAATGCTAACGACTGAATAATTAAATGTTGATTGAGTTCCAGGAGTACGATAGTTGACATACCACGTTGCTTAAGGAAGAGAAAACTAGCGTTTTTTATTTGCTTGATATGGACTTTTTATGACGTTCACATTAGTATGTGTGTGTGTGTGTGTGTGTGTGTGTGTGTGTGTACTTTTTCTTCACATCTTTATAGCTCCAGCGGCAGGCTAGACAGGATCGACATCATTAACATATAACTGGTTGAGGTGTCCAGTTGCTACGCCCTTGTATGCTACTGTTCAGCTGAACGATAACCCTGGGAACAGCTGCTGGAGGTGTGGCTCGGGTGTTTTACACCCAGAAGGCACACTAGCCGATTCCGAACTTGCCGATAATGGTGTAAACGATCGAATAACTGCCAGACCTGCTAATTGGATGTTCATACAGCCTTGAGAGGACGGAGGGTTGGGCAGGGGGGAAGGGTTGTTAAATGCTTAGAAGGGTAACAAAGAGAGAGAGAGAGAGAGAGAGAGAGAGAGAGAGAGAGAGAGAGAGAGAGAGAGAGAGAGAGAGAGAGTGTGTGTGTGTGTGTGTGTGTACCAGATGCGTGTTTACACGTACGCGTGGTTGAGCATGTGTTTGTGTGTCCGTACATCTGTGTACACGATCACAGAGTCGAGTTTGTTTTCCCACAGGACAAATAGATTGATACATCAGCCATGTCTCTCTACCACAGCTGTTGACCCAGGCCGCACGCCACGCCCCGCCACCTGCCAGCCAGCCAGCCATCCTGCACTATAACAGGAAACGTGTTATACAAAAAGAAAAATATTACTTTTCATCTCTTTTTAGTTTAAGTACACTGAAGAAAATATATGATACATCGAAAAAAAAAATAAAGGGTTTGTAAACAAGTTATAGATATTTTATTGCAAGAGTCGTGATAAATTATTTACTCTATGAGATGCAGGTTTGAAGGAGAGAAAAGTAATTCATGAATATGTTTAACATGGCGCAAATCCTTTGTAATAAGTGAAAAATTATCTATTTGTTATTGCCTATATGTAATTACCTATTTGTACTGTATGAGGAGGAGGTTTTACACGCACAGGGCCCCCCCCCCCCCCCCATCACTTGAACATTTCCTACTATCATCCAACTTCTTAAATTCATGTAAACTGTCTACGTCAACCACGCCCTCACTCGTTACGTTCGACACATCCACTAATCTTTTACTATAAGAGTACTTCCTGACATCCATTTTTAACAAAGTTCTTACTTAATTTCGTTCTATGTCCTCTGGTTGTTCTAATCTACATATTTCGGGGAACCTTTCACGCTCCGATGTCGTCGACACATCAGGACACCCCTCACTCTTCTATCCTCCAAGGTGGCCAAATTTCGGTCACCTCTCACTCTTTGCTCTTCTAAAGTTGGCAAATTCAGATCATCCCCCAATTTTCTGTCTTCCAAGGTGATCAAGGTCACCTGTCACTCTTCTCTCTTCCTAGGTGGACAAATTTAGGTCACCCTCCATTCTCAGCACCTACATGACTCTCCTGACTCACGCTAACCCTCAGGTACACATCTCGTCCCAGAGTTCGGAGGTAAGCCACAGCATCCTACCGGTGCCACCTCCTCCGCCTCCATCTTCTCAGTTCGGCACCACAATCACATCGGAACCATCCGACCTCCAACACCTTTACCCCAACCACAGTGATCATCAGCAGTGATAGAGCAGTTGGTATATGACCGTTGTGTATGTGTTTATATATATATATATATATATTTTTTTTTTTTTTTTTTTTTTTTTTTATACTTTGTCGCTGTCTCCCGCGTTTGCGAGGTAGCGCAAGGAAACAGACGAAAGAAATGGCCCAACCCCCCCCCCCCATACACATGTACATACACACGTCCACACACGCAAATATACATACCTACACAGCTTTCCATGGTTTACCCCAGACGCTTCACATGCCTTGATTCAATCCACTGACAGCACGTCAACCCCTGTATACCACATGACTCCAATTCACTCTATTCCTTGCCCTCCTTTCACCCTCCTGCATGTTCAGGCCCCGATCACACAAAATCTTTTTCACTCCATCTTTCCACCTCCAATTTGGTCTCCCTCTTCTCCTCGTTCCCTCCACCTCCGACACATATATCCTCTTGGTCAATCTCTCCTCACTCATTCTCTCCATGTGCCCAAACCATTTCAAAACACCCTCTTCTGCTCTCTCAACCACGCTCTTTTTATTTCCACACATCTCTCTTACCCTTACGTTACTTACTCGATCAAACCACCTCACACCACACATTGTCCTCAAACATCTCATTTCCAGCACATCCATCCTCCTGCGCACATCTCTATCCATAGCCCACGCCTCGCAACCATACAACATTGTTGGAACCACTATTCCCTCAAACATACCCATTTTCGCTTTCCGAGATAATGTTCTCGACTTCCACACATTTTTCAAGGCTCCCAAAATTTTCGCCCCCTCCCCCACCCTATGATCCACTTCCGCTTCCATGGTTCCATCCGCTGACAGATCCACTCCCAGATATCTAAAACACTTCACTTCCTCCAGTTTTTCTCCATTCAAACTCACCTCTCAATTGACTTGACCCTCACCCCTACTGTACCTAATAACCTTGCTCTTATTCACATTTACTCTCAACTTTCTTCTTCCACACACTTTACCAAACTCAGTCACCAGCTTCTGCAGTTTCTCACATGAATCAGCCACCAGCGCTGTATCATCAGCGAACAACAACTGACTCACTTCCCAAGCTCTCTCATCCCCAACAGACTTCATACTTGCCCCTCTTTCCAGGACTCTTGCATTTACCTCCCTCACAACCCCATCCATAAACAAATTAAACAACCATGGAGACATCACACACCCCTGCCGCAAACCTACATTCACTGAGAACCAATCACTTTCCTCTCTTCCTACACGTACACATGCCTTACATCCTCGATAAAAACTTTTCACTGCTTCTAACAACTTGCCTCCCACACCATATATTCTTAATACCTTCCACAGAGCATCTCTATCAACTCTATCATATGCCTTCTCCAGATCCATAAATGCTACATACAAATCCATTTGCTTTTCTAAGTATTTCTCACATACATTCTTCAAAGCAAACACCTGATCCACACATCCTCTACCACTTCTGAAACCGCACTGCTCTTCCCCAATCTGATGCTCTGTACATGCCTTCACCCTCTCGATCAATACCCTCCCATATAATTTACCAGGAATACTCAACAAACTTATACCTCTGTAATTTGAGCACTCACTCTTATCCCCTTTGCCTTTGTACAATGGCACTATGCACGCATTCCGCCAATCCTCAGGCACCTCACCATGAGTCATACATACATTAAATAACCTTACCAACCAGTCAACAATACAGTCACCCCCTTTTTTAATAAATTCCACTGCAATACCATCCAAACCTGCTGCCTTGCCGGCTTTCATCTTCCGCAAAGCTTTTACTACCTCTTCTCTGTTTACCAAATCATTTTCCCTAACCCTCTCACTTTGCACACCACCTCGACCAAAACACCCTATATCTGCCACTCTGTCATCAGACACATTCAACAAACCTTCAAAATACTCATTCCATCTCCTTCTCACATCACCGCTACTTGTTATCACCTCCCCATTTGCGCCCTTCACTGAAGTTCCCATTTGCTCCCTTGTCTTACGCACCCTATTTACCTCCTTCCAGAACATCTTTTTATTCTCCCTAAAATTTACTGATAGTCTCTCACCCCAACTCTCATTTGCCCTTTTTTTCACCTCTTGCACCTTTCTCTTGACCTCCTGTCTCTTTCTTTTATACTTCTCCCACTCAATTGCATTTTTTCCCTGCAAAAATCGTCCAAATGCCTCTCTCTTCTCTTTCACTAATACTCTTACTTCTTCATCCCACCACTCACTACCCTTTCTAAACAGCCCACCTCCCACTCTTCTCATGCCACAAGCATCTTTTGCGCAATCCATCACTGATTCCCTAAATACATCCCATTCCTCCCCCACTCCCCTTACTTCCATTGTTCTCACCTTTTTCCATTCTGTACACAGTCTCTCCTGGTACTTCCCCACACAGGTCTCCTTCCCAAGCTCACTTACTCTCACCACCTTCTTCACCCCAACATTCACTCCTCTTTTCTGAAAACCCATACTAATCTTCACCTTAGCCTCCACAAGATAATGATCAGACATCCCTCCAGTTGCACCTCTCAGCACATTAACATCCAAAAGTCTCTCTTTCGCGCGCCTGTCAATTAACACGTAATCCAATAACGCTCTCTGGCCATCTCTCCTACTTACATAAGTATACTTATGTATATCTCGCTTTTTAAACCAGGTATTCCCAATCATCAGTCCTTTTTCAGCACATAAATCTACAAGCTCTTCACCATTTCCATTTACAACACTGAACACCCCATGCATACCAATTATTCCCTCAACTGCCACATTACTCACCTTTGCATTCAAATCACCCATCACTATAACCCGGTCTCGTGCATCAAAACCGCTAACACACTCATTTAGCTGCTCCCAAAACACTTGCCTCTCATGATCTTTCTTCTCATGCCCAGGTGCATATGCACCAATAATCACCCACCTCTCTCCATCAACTTTCAGTTTTACCCATATTAATCGAGAATTTACTTTCTTGCATTCTATCACATACTCCCACAACTCCTGTTTCAGGAGTATTGCTACTCCTTCCCTTGCTCTTGTCCTCTCACTAACCCCTGACTTCACTCCCCAGACATTTCCAAACCACTCTTCCCCTTTACCCTTGAGCTTCGTTTCACTCAGAGCCAAAACATCCAGGTTCCTTTCCTCAAACATACTACCTATCTCTCCTTTTTTCACATCTTGGTTACATCCACACACATTTAGGCATCCCACTCTGAGCCTTCGAGGAGGATGATCACTCCCCGCGTGACTCCTTCTTCTGTTTCCCATTTTAGAAAGTTAATATATATATATATATATATATATATATATATATATATATATATAACTTTTTTTTTTGCTTTGTCGCTGTCTCCCGCGTTAGCGAGGTAGCGCAAGGAAACAGACGAAAGAATGGCCCAACCTACCCACATACACATGTATATACATACACGTCCACACACGCAAATATATATACCTATACATCTCAATGTACATATAAATATATATATATATATACACACAGAGACATATACATATATACGCATGCACATAATTCATAATGTCTGCCTTTATTTATTCCCATCGCCACCTCGCCACACATGGAATAACATCCCCCTCCCCCCTCATGTGTGGCGAGGTAGTGCTAGGAAAAGACAACAAAGGCCCCATTCGTTCACACTCAGTCTCTAGCTGTCACGTAATAATGCACCGAAACCACAGCTCCCTTTCCACATCCAGGCCCCACACAACTTTCCATGGTTTGCCCCAAACGCTTCACATGCCGTGGTTCAATCCATTGACAGCACGTCGACCCCGGTATACCACATCGTTCCAATTCACTCTATTCCTTGGATGCCTTTCACCCTCCTGCATGTTCAGGCCCCGATCACTCAAAATCTTTTTCACTCCATCTTTCCACCTCCAATTTGGTCTCCCACTTCTCGTTCCCTCCACCTCTGACACATATATCCTCTTAGTCAATCTTTCCTCACTCATTCTCTCCATAGCCCACGCCTCGCAACCATACAACATTCTTGGAACCTCTATTCCTTCAAACATACCCATTTTTGCTTTCCGAGATAATGTTCTCGACTTCCAAACATTCTTCAACGCTCCCAGAATTTTCGCCCCCTCCCCCACCCTATGATTCATTTCCGCTTCCATGGTTCCATCCGCTGCCATATCCACTCCCAGATATCTAAAACACTTTACTTCCTCCAGTTTTTCTCCATTCAAAGTTACCTCCCAATTGACTTGACCCTCAGCCCTACTATACCTAATAACCTTGCTCTTATTCACATTTACTCTTAACTTTCTTTTTTCACACACTTTACCAAACTTAGTCACTAGCTTCTGCAGTTTCTCACATGAATCAGCCACCAGCGCTGTATCATCAGCGAACAACAACTGACTCACTTCCCAAGCTCTCTCATCCACAACAGACTGCATACTTGCCCCTCTTTCCAAAACTCTTACATTCACCTCCATAACAATCCCATCCATAAACAAATCAAACAACCATGGAGACATCACACACCCCTGCCGCAAACCTACATTCACTGAGAACCAATCACTTTCCTCTCTTCCTACACGTGCACATGCCTTATATCCTCGATAAAAACTTTTCACTGCTTCTAACAACTTGCCTACCACACCATATATTCTTAATGCCTTCCTCAGAGCATCTCTATCAACTCTATCATATGCCTTCTCCAGATCCATAAATGCTACATACAAATCCATTTGCTTTTCTAAGTATTTCTCACATACATTCTTCAAAGCAAACACCTGATCCACACATCCTCTACCACTTCTGAAACCTCACTGCTCTTCTCCAGTCTGATGCTCTGTACATGCCTTCACCCTCTCAAGCAATACCCTCCCATATAATTTACCAGGAATACTCAACAAACTTATACCTCTGTAATTTGAGCACTCACTCTTATCCCCTTTGCCTTTGTACAATGGCACTATGCAAGCATTCCGCCAATCCTCAGGCACCTCACCATGAATCATACATACATTAAATAACCTTACCAACCAGTCAACAATACAGTCACCCCCTTTTTTAATAAATTCCACTGCAATACCATCCAAACCTGCTGCCTTGCCGGCTTTCATCTTCCGCAAAGCTTTTACTACCTCTTCTCTGTTTACCAATCATTTTCCCTAACCCTCTCACTTTGCACACCACCTCGACCAAAACACCCTATATCTGCCACTCTATCATCAAACACATTCAACAAACCTTCAAAATACTCACTCCGTCTCCTTCTCAAGCAGTACTTGTTATCACCTCCCCATTAGCGCCCTTCACTGAAGTTCCCATTTGCTCCCTTTTCTTACGCACTTTATTTACCTCCTTCCAAAACATCTTTTTATTCTCCCTAAAATTTAATGAAACTCTTTCACAACTCTCATTTGCCCTCTGTTTCACCTCCTGCACCTTTCTCTTGACCTCCTGCCTCTTTCTTTTATACATCTCTCACTCATTTGCATTTTTTCCTGCAAAAATCGTCCAAATGCCTCTCTCTTCTCTTTCACTAATAATCTTACCTCTTCATCCCACCACTCACTACCCTTTCTAATCAACCTACCTCCCACGCTTCTCATGTCACAAGCATCTTTTGCGCAAGCCATCACTGCTTCCCGAAATACATCCCATTTCTCCCACACTCCCCTTGCCTCCTTTGTTCTCACCTTTTTCCATTCTGTACTCAGTCTCTCTTGGTACTTCCTCACACAAGTCTCCTTCCAAGCTCACTTACTCTCACCACTCTCTTTTCAGTGAGAGGACAAGAGGTAAGGAAGGAATAGCACTACTACTGAAGCAGTTGTGGGGTGTGTGTGATAGTGTAAGAAAGTAAATTCTAGACTAATGTGGGTAAAACTGAAAGTCTTTGGAGAGAGATGGGTGATTATTGGTGCTTATGCACCTGATCATGAGAAGAAAGACCATGAGGGGCAAATGTTTTGTGAGCAGCTGAGTGAGTGTGTCAGCATCTTTGATACAAGAGACCGGGTATTAGTGATAGGTGATTTAAATGTGAAGGTGATTAATGTGGAAGTTGAGGTTATAACTGGTGTAAATGGGGTATTCAGTTTTATGAATGAAAATGGTGAAGAGCTTGTTGATTTATGTGCTCAAAAATGACTGATGATTTGGAATATCTGTTTTAAAGAGAGATATACATAAGTCTACGTCTTTGAGTAGGCGAGATGGTTCAGTGGGCATCATCAGATTACGTCTTAATTGATAGACGTGTAAGAGAGACTTTTGGATGTTAATGTGCTGAGCGGGGCAACTTGAAGGATGTCTGATTACTGTCTTGTGGAGGTGAAGGTCAAGAATTGTAGAGATTTTTGATAAGGAGGAAAAAATGTTGCGGAGAAATGATTCGTGCGAGTAAGTGACTTGGAAAGGAGACTTGCGTGAGGAAGCACCAGGAGAGATTGAATGTAGAATGGCAAAAGGTGAGAGCAAATGATGAGAGGGGAGTGGGTGACGAATGAGATGTATGTAGGGAAGCAGTGGTGGTATGTGAAAAATATGCCTTTACATGAGAAAGGTGGGAGGTGGGCAGATTAGAAAGGTTAGAGTGCTGGGATGTAGAAGTAATGTTGGACGATAATTACAAGAAAGGAGTGAAGATGACCGGGAGATATATAAAAGAAAGCGGCAATAGGTCAAGAGGAAGTAGCAAGAGTTGAAAAAGAGGGCAAATGAGAGTTGGGGTGAGAGAGTGTCATTAAACTTTAGAGAGAGTTTTGAAGGTTTGCTGAAGTGTTTGATAACAGAGTGGCGCATATAGGATGTTTTGTTTGGGGTGGTGTGCGAAGCGAGAGGGTCAGGGAGAATGGTTTGGTTAAGAGAGAATAGGTGGTGAAAGCTATGCGTAAGATGAGATCCAGCAAGGTGGCAGGTTTAGATGAGATTGCAGTTGAATTTATTAAAGAAGGAAATGACTGTGTTGTTGGTTGATTGGCAAGGATATTCAGTTTATACATGGATCATGGTGAAGTGCCTGAGGATTGGCGGAATGTGTGCATAGTGCCACTGTACAAAGGCATAGGAGATAAAGGTGAGTGTTCAAACTACAGAGGCATACGTTTGTTGAGTTTTCTTGGGGAATTATATGGGAGGGTCTTGATTGAGAGGGTGAAGGCATACACAGAGCACCACATTGGGGAAAAGCAGTGCGGTTTCAGAAGTGGTAAAGGATGTGTGGGTAAGGTGTTTGCTTTGAAGAATGTATGTAAGAAAATACTTAAAAGAACAGATAAATTTATATGTAGCATTTGTGGATCTGGAGAGGGCATATGATAGGGTTGATAGAGATGCTTTGCTGAAGGCCTTACGAGTATATGGTGTGTGAGGTAAGCTGCTAGAAACGGTGAAAGCTTTTACCAAGGTTGTAAGGCATGTGTACGAGTACGAAGAAAGGAGAGGGATTGGTTCCCAGTGAAGGTCGATTTGCGGCAGGAGTGTGTGATGTCCCCATGGTTGTTTGATTTATTATGGATTGGGTGGTTAAGAAGTTAAATGCAAGAGTTTTGGAGAAAGGGACGAGGATGCAGTCTGTTGGGGATGAGAGGGTTTGGGGAGCGGGTCTGTTGTTGTTCGTCGATGATACACCGCTGGTTGCTGATTCGTGGGAGAAACTGCAAAAGTTGCTGACTGGGTTTGTATAAGTGGTTGAAAGGAAAGATTTGAGATTAAATGTAAATAAGAACATGGTTTTTAGTTTCAGCAGGTTTGAGGGACAAGTTAGCTGGGATGTAAGCCTTAATGGAGAAGAATTGGAGGAAGTGAAGTGTTTTAGATATCTGGGAGTGGACTTGTCAGGTAATTAAATCGTGGAAGCGTAAGTGATTCATAGGGTTGAAAAGATGATTCTGGGAGTGACGCCGAATGTGTGGAAGAAGGGAACGTTATCTAGGAGAGCAAAAATGGGTATGTTTAAAGGAATAATAGTTCCAACACTATTCTGTGATTGCGAGGCATGGGCTATAGATAGGGTTGTACCAAGTAGGGTGGATGTGTACAAGAGGGTGAAAGACGTGCACGTAAAAGAGTGAATTCGAAAGATGTGTTAAACTGGGGTTGACGTGTTTTCAGTGGACTGAACCAGGGCATATGAAACGTCTGGGGTGAACCATGGAAAGGTCTGTGGGGCCTGGATGCGGATAGGGAGCTTTGGTTTCGGTGCGTTACACATGACAGCTAGAGACTAAGTGCGAGGGGATTTTCTTTTTTTTTTTTTTTGTCTGTTTCCTGGCACTACCTCGCTGACGCAGGAGGTGGCGTTGCTGTTTCCTGTCGGGCGGGGTGGCTCTGAGAATGGATGAAGGCGAGTAATCATGAATATGTACATGTGTATATACGTATATGTATATGTGTGTGTATTTGAGAGAATGGGTCTTTCTTTAACTCTTTCCTGGCGGTACCTCGCTTACGCGGGAAACGGTGATCAAGCACAATGAACATAGATTATATATATATATATATATATATATATATATATATATATATATATATATATATATATATATATATATGCAGGAGGGTGAAAGGAGGGCAAGGAATAGAGTGAATTGGAGCGATGTGGTATACCGGGGTTGACGTGCTGTCAGTGGATTGAATCAAGGCATGTGAAGCGTCTGGGGTGAACCATGGAAAGCTGTGTAGGTATGTATATTTGCGTGTGTGGACGTATGTATATATATGTGTATGGGGTGGGTTGGGCCATTTCTTTCGTCTGTTTCCTTGCGCTACCTCGCAAACGCGGGAGACAGCGACAAAAAAAAAAAAAAAAAATATATATATATATATATATATATATATATATATATATATATATATATATATATATATATATATATATGTTTGTTTGTGAGTGTGTGTGTGTGTGTGTGTGTGTGTGTGTGTGTGTGTGTAAGTAAAAAGTTGAGTTATAAGTATGCGACCTACGTATGGCATCACCATTTCCCTGACGTTTAAAAGGGAGTCAAATTGATATTCTTATATTCTGTCCCTCGCCTCTCTCTCTCTCTCTCTCTCTCTCTCTCTCTCTCTCTCTCTCTCTCTCTCTCTCTCTCTCTCTCTCTCTCTCTCTCTTTCTTCAACCCTCCCCCTCCCTGGCCAGCGCCCCCTCCGCTCGGATGAAAACAACCAGCACGAACAGAAATAAAAACTGTCACATTATCTGAGACGTGGCAACTCGTAGCAAAACACAACGTCTTCCACCAACGTGTGGTTTTTTTCTTTCGTCTGTCTGTGGTTATAGATTTATTCTGTTACGATCTGTTTACCTACTCATCTTATATTACCTTCTGTATTTCTTCTTTTGGTTTTGATATTGAGTTTCTGAATCGTTTTAACATGTTCCCTATTGATAAGATATATCGTTCCATTTACATTAGTTTATCCTTATTTTTTCTTTTGTTTTATTATTCATCTTATCGCAGACTTCCCTTCTCCTTAATTTCCTCATCATAATTATCCTAATTCTCTTTTCCTTTACTTATTTCCACGTCTGTTTCCTGTGATTGATATTCTTTCTCGTCCACCTGACGTTAGCCCTTCGTTTGCTTCTATCGTTTTACTTACATTTTTATCATTTTCTTCTCTATTCTTTCCTTTCTTTTTCTCTTCATTTTTCCCCCGATTCATTTTTCTTTTTTTCTTCCTCATAGAATCTTCTATCGGTTTCAAATTTTCATCTTTTTTTATCTTTCCCATTTTCTGTCCTTTCCCTCTCTATTCATTCCCTTGCATGACATTATATAACTAAGTCTAAATGACACTCCGTAGATAGTGGAAGGGCTATATGGACGCAGAAATAACCTCGACAAGCTTAAGAAATCAGAAAAATGACTCAGTTACTGCAATGCATTATGATACAATAAGGAGACGTGTGACAAATCTTGTCAAAAATGCCGAGAAGGATTACGAAGTGACTACTGCAAGAGATGGTAAAAGGGATCCTAAAACGTTTTCGGGATGTATCAATAACGAGAAACAGAAAGAGTGGGATAGGATCCTTTATGAACGAGGATCGGGAACCAACTGTGGATGATAAAAGCATAGATAGCAACAACACTGAACAAGTTTTATGGTTCTGTTTTTACACTAGAATTAAGCGACAGGAATTTGAGACACACACACACACACACACACACACACACACACACACACACACATACACATACGCACACACACACACATACACACACACACACGCTATCACACACACACACACACACACACACACACACACACACACACACACACACACACACACACACACACACGCACACACACACACATACACACACACACACACACACACACACACACACACGCTATCACACACACACACACACACATATATATATATATATATATATATATATATATATATATATATATATACATACGTCCACACACACATATATACATACCTATACATTTCAACATATGCATATATATATATATATATATATATATATATATACCAGGAGAGACTGAGTACAGAATGGAAAAAGGCGAGAACAATGGAAGCCAGGGGAGTGGGGGAGGAATGGGATGTATTTAGGGAATCAGTGATGGATTGCGCAAAAGATGCTTGTGGCATGAGAAGAGTGGGAGGTGGGTTGATTAGAAAGGGTAGTGAGTGGTGGGATGAAGAAGTAAGAGTATTAGTGAAAGAGAAGAGAGAGGCATTTGGACGATTTTTGCAGGGAAAAAATGCAATTGAGTGGGAGATGTATAAAAGAAAGAGGCAGGAGGTCAAGAGAAAGGTGCAAGAGGTGAAAAAAAGGGCAAATGAGAGTTGGGGTGAGAGAGTATCATTAAATTTTAGGGAGAATAAAAAGATGTTCTGGAAGGAGGTAAATAAAGTGCGTAAGACAAGGGAGCAAATGGGAACTTCAGTGAAGGGCGCAAATGGGGAGGTGATAACAAGTAGTGGTGATGTGAGAAGGAGATGGAGTGAGTATTTTGAAGGTTTGTTGAATGTGTTTGATGATAGAGTGGCAGATATAGGGTGTTTTGGTCGAGGTGGTGTGCAAAGTGAGAGGGTTAGGGAAAATGATTTGGTAAACAGAGAAGAGGTAGTGAAAGCTTTGCGGAAGATGAAAGCCGGCAAGGCAGCAGGTTTGGATGGTATTGCAGTGGAATTTATTAAAAAAGGGGGTGACTGTATTGTTGACTGGTTGGTAAGGTTATTTAATGTATGTATGACTCATGGTGAGGTGCCTGAGGATTGGCGGAATGCGTGCATAGTGCCATTGTACAAAGGCAAAGGGGATAAGAGTGAGTGCTCAAATTACAGAGGTATAAGTTTGTTGAGTATTCCTGGTAAATTATATGGGAGGGTATTGATTGAGAGGGTGAAGGCATGTACAGAGCATCAGATTGGGGAAGAGCAGTGTGGTTTCAGAAGTGGTAGAGGATGTGTGGATCAGGTGTTTGCTTTGAAGAATGTATGTGAGAAATACTTAGAAAAGCAAATGGATTTGTATGTAGCATTTATGGATCTGGAGAAGGCATATGATAGAGTTGATAGAGATGCTCTGTGGAAGGTATTAAGAATATATGGTGTGGGAGGAAAGTTGTTAGAAGCAGTGAAAAGTTTTTATCGAGGATGTAAGGCACATGTGTACGTGTAGGAAGAGAGGAAAGTGATTGGTTCTCAGTGAATGTAGGTTTGCGGCAGGGGTGTGTGATGTCTCCATGGTTGTTTAATTTGTTTATGGATGGGGTTGTTAGGGAGGTAAACGCTAGAGTTTTGGAAAGAGGGGCAAGTATGAAGTCTGTTGGGGATGAGAGAACTTGGGAAGTGAGTCAGTTGTTGTTCGCTGATGATACAGCACTGGTGGCTGATTCATGTGAGAAACTGCAGAAGCTGGTGACTGAGTTTGGTAAAGTGTGTGGAAGAAGAAAGTTAAGAGTAAATGTGAATAAGAGCAAGGTTATTAGGTACAGTAGGGTTGAGGGTCAAGTCAATTGGGAGGTGAGTTTGAACGGAGAAAAACTGGAGGAAGTGAAGTGTTTTAGATATCTGGGAGTGGATCTGGCAGCGGATGGAACCATGGAAGCGGAAGTGGATCATATGGTGGGGGAGGGGGCGAAAATTCTGGGGGCCTTGAAGAATGTGTGGAAGTCGAGAACATTATCTCGGAAAGCAAAAATGGGTATGTTTGAAGGAATAGTGGTTCCAACAATGTTGTATGGTTGCGAGGCGTGTGCTATGGATAGAGTTGTGCGCAGGAGGATGGATGTGCTGGAAATGAGATGTTTGAGGACAAAATGTGGTGTGAGGTGGTTTGATCGAGTGAGTAACGTAAGGGTAAGAGAGATGTGTGGAAATAAAAAGAGCGTGGTTGAGAGAGCAGAAGAGGATGTTTTGAAGTGGTTTGGGCACATGGAGAGGATGAGTGAGGAAAGATTGACCAAGAGGATATATGTGTCGGAGGTGGAGGGAGCAAGGAGAAGAGGGAGACCAAATTGGAGGTGGAAAGATGGAGTGAAAAAGATTTTGTGTGATCGGGGCCTGAACATGCAGGAGGGTGAAAGGAGGGCAAGGAATAGAGTGAATTGGAGCGATGTGGTATACCGGGGTTGACGTGCTGTCAGTGGAGTGAATCAAGGCATGTGAGGCGTCTGGGGTAAACCATGGAAAGCTGTGTAGGTATGTATATTTGCGTGTGTGGACGTGTGTATGTACGTGTGTATGGGGGGGTTGGGCCATTTCTTTCGTCTGTTTCCCGCGTTAGCGAGGTAGCGTTAAGAACAGAGGACTGGGCCTTTTTTGGAATATCCTCACCTGGCCCCCTCTGTTCCTATATATATATATATATATATATATATATATATATATATAAGACAAAGTGCATAGAAACGTGCACCTTCAGAGAACTTACAAACCTCCAACAGCCAGGATCGAACCCGGGACCCTTGTGCCAAAGGCGGGAATGCTAGCGCTTGGCTATGGGCCTGGCCCATAGCCAAGCGCTAGCATTCCCGCCTGTGGCACAGGGGTTCCTGGTTTGATCCTGGCTGTTGGAGGTTTGTTTGTTATATATATATATATATATATATATATATATATATATATATATATATATATATATATATATATTTCAAACTATTCGCCATTTCCCGCTTTAGCAAGGTAGCGTTAAGAACAGAGGACTGGGCCTCTGAGGGAATATCCTCACCTGGCCTCGTTCTCTGTTCCTTCTTTTGGAAAATTAAAATAAACGAGAGGGGAGGATTTCCAGCCCCCCCGCTCCCTTTTAGTCGCCTTCTACGACAAGCAGGGAATAAGTGGGAAGTATTCTTTCTCCCCTATCCCCAGGGATAATATATATATATATATATATATATATATATATATATATATATATATATATATATATATATATATATATATATATATATATATTTATGTATTGTTTTCATGTACTTGGTTTGTGTTATCATCAAATAGATTTTCTTCATCATACAGATCATAATGTACTTTTTTATTGCTATGGGGCAAATACTGCACAATGTCACCTACACTTTTAGCAGTCTGCTGTAACATCCTGTGCATGCAATGGTTGAAGGGTAACTGAATAATTCATGTGTAATTGCTGTGAGGAGGATTAGGCATCTCATGTCACCACCATAGATTGATTAAAGTTTGATTGTTGGTGCAAAAACATGGATTGTAGATCTATGTGACTTACCCTTTACCAGGCAACATAGATCTATGTGGCTTACCCTTTACCAGGCAACATAGATCTATGTGGCTTACCCTTTAACAGGCAACATAGATCTATGTGAGTTTGGGTTAAAAGGTAGAAGTTGTATGAGGTCACCATGATTATCTAATGTTTGTATAGATGAATTATTACATCCAGTGATGAGAATAAGGTACCTTGATATAGATGCAACTCAATCATGGTGAAACAAAATGAAAGTGACATAGCTGCTGTATGCTGATGAGACTAAGCTCTTCACTGAATCAGAGGAAGAGGTGTTTGAAATGGTGGTTCATTTAATTAATTTGTGTAAAAAGAGTATGCTATGAGTACATGCAAGTAAAAGTATTTGTATACTTTCTGAAAGGGATGGGAGATTACAGTGTAAGATGTGTCTGTATGGTAAGACCTAGTAGTTAAGGGTGAGTTTAGATATTTTGAGGTTATATTCAGCAAGGATAGTACTTAGGATAACTGAATTTTAGAGAAGACTCTTACATGGAGACAAACTGAAGGTGAAAAGAAACCTCATCTGAATGGGCTTTATGGATTTGTGTCCCAAATAAAACGAATAGAGATGGATAACTTGCATAATATAGATGAAATTAGGGTATACAGTTAAGAATTAAGATATGTTAAGGGTCAAATGTATGAAGAAATAATTAGAAAGGTACATGGATGGAAGTCGAGAACATTATCTCGGAAAGCAAAAATGGGTATGTTTGAAGGAATAGTGGTTCCAACAATGTTGTATGGTTGCGAGGCGTGGGCTATGGATAGAGTTGTGCGCAGGAGGATGGATGTGCTGGAAATGAGATGTTTGAGGACAATGTGTGGTGTGAGGTGGTTTGATCTAGTGAGTAACGTAAGGGTAAGAGAGATGTGTGGAAATAAAAAGAGCGTGGTTGAGAGAGCAGAAGAGGGTGTTTTGAAGTGGTTTGGGCACATGGAGAGAATGAGTGAGGAAAGATTGACCAAGAGGATATATGTGTCGGAGGTGGAGGGAACGAGGAGAAGAGGGAGACCAAATTGGAGGTGGAAAGATGGAGTGAAAAAGATTTTGTGTGATCGGGGCCTGAACATGCAGGAGGGTGAAAGGAGGGCAAGGAATAGAGTGAATTGGAGCGATGTGGTATACCGGGGTTGACGTGCTGTCAGTGGATTGAATCAAGGCATGTGAAGCGTCTGGGGTAAACCATGGAAAGCTGTGTAGGTATGTATATTTGCGTGTGTGGACGTATGTATATACATGTGTATGGGGAGGGGGTTGGGCCATTTCTTTCGTCTGTTTCCTTGCGCTACCTCGCAAACGCGGGAGACAGCGACAAAGTATAATAAATAAAAAATATATACATATATATATATATATATATATTTATATATATATATATATATTTCTTATATATATATTTTTTTTTTTTTTTATTATACTTTGTCGCTGTCTCCCGCGTTTGCGAGGTAGCGCAAGGAAACAGACGAAAGAAATGGCCCAACCCACCCCCATACACATGTATATACATACGTCCACACACGCAAATATACATACCTACACAGCTTTCCAAGGTTTACCCCAGACGCTTCACATGCCCTGATTCAATCCACTGACAGCACGTCAACCCCGGTATACCACATCGATCCAATTCACTCTATTCCTTGCCCTCCTTTCACCCTCCTGCATGTTCAGGCCCCGATCACACAAAATCTTTTTCACTCCATCTTTCCACCTCCAATTTGGTCTCCCACCTCTCCTCGTTCCCTCCACCTCCGACACATATATCCTCTTGGTCAATCTTTCCTCACTCATTCTCTCCACGTGCCCAAACCATTTCAAAACACCCTCTTCTGCTCTCTCAACCACGCTCTTTATATATATATATATATATATATATATATATATATATATATATATATATATATATATATATATATTTTTTTTGCTTTGTCGCTGTCTCCCTCGTTTGCGAGGTAGCGCAAGGAAACAGACGAAAGAAATGGCCCAACCCACCCCCATACACATGTATATACATACGTCCACACACGCAAATATACATACCTACACAGCTTTCCATGGTTTACCCCAGACGCTTCACATGCCTTGATTCAATCCACTGACAGCACGTCAACCCCGGTATACCACATTGCTCCAATTCACTCTATTCCTTGCCCTCCTTTCACCCTCCTGCATCTTCAGGTCCCGACCACACAAAATCTTTTTCACTCCATCTTTCACCTCCAATTTGGTCTCCCTCTTCTCCTCGTTCCCTCCACCTCCGACACATATATCCTCTTGGTCAATCTTTCCTCACTCATTCTCTCCATGTGCCCAAACCATTTCAAAACACCCTCTTCTGCTCTCTCAACCACGCTCTTTTTATTTCCACACATCTCTCTTCCCTTACGTTACTTACTCGATCAAACCACCTCACACCACACATTGTCCTCAAACATCTCATTTCCAGCACATCCATCCTCCTGCGCACAACTCTATCCATATACATATATATATATGTATATATATATATATATATATATATATATATATATATATATATATATATATACATATCCATATATATATATATATATATTGTCAGGGAGCAAATGCGAAATGTTCATTTCGCCAGCTGAGAACAACAACTACAAATGACGCTTATTGCGTCAATTACAGAAAATATAGGTTACAGTGTCAGCTACAGACACAAAAATGCTCATGCGTCAGCTGCATGACAAAATGAATATTCGTAACGTCAGCTAGAGGACAAAGAAAAAGAAAATATGCTCATTGCGTTAACTCCAGAGCAAAAATTCGGTTATGGCTTCATCTAGATATCCAAAGAGGAGAGAGAGAAAAGAAATGTTTATATTTCATCTGTAGAATAAAAGAAAATGGTTATACCGTTAGCTGGAGAATATCAAAGAATATATTCTGCGTCAGCCTGATTGCCTCTGTGTAACTCACGCAGAACTGGACTGAAATGATCGCGTGAAGAAGATGAGAGACCCGTGTGATGTAAGAATGATCATCTGTCTGCACGTCAGTTTTGCCATAAGCACAACAAAACATTTACCTGCAACGTTATCAGCGAGAAGCAATGCACTTCAACGAGTTAACTAGGTGGTTAGAGTAGTTCAAAGTACAGCCTAATTATCGGTGATTCCTGACACAACTGTATATACTGGTCGAAGGTTCAGGCAGATGATTGGCTGAAGCTGAGGGAAGTTATGGTGTTTGGTGAGGGAAGGGTCGGTGCCAGGTAAGGTCGAGTGGACTGAGGTAGTGCACACTTGTGAGGCCAGCAGGTCTGCCCAGGACCCAGGTAGCTGAGTGTTCCTCATGTTATCTCATAACAACACTGACGTCTACCCGCTGGACAGCCTTACGGCCAGTGATTGTGATGTGTCTTATTTTGCAAGTGTCACTTTCTATTTCAGTCATTTCTGTATACAAATGATGTAAATGTTCGTGTGTGTGTGTGTGTGTGTGTGTGTGTGTGTGTGTGTGTGTGTGTGTGTGTGTGTGCGCGTGTGTGTGTGCGAGCGTGTCTGTGTGTGTGTGTGTGTGTGTGTGTGTGTATGGGGTACGTTCCTCAGTGGCAAGACAAAGGTTTATATGAAGACTTTCCATCCTCCAGTGTATGGCTGTGAGCTACGTGTAGAGCCCAGGACGATCCACTGTGGGTTTGAGGTATGTCTGGGCCACAACTCAAGCCACAGCGCTGCTTATATTCTTTTAGAGACAGTCACAGCGTACAAGCGAGAGAAACAGTCACAGCGTAGGTACGAGAGAGACAGTCACAGCTTATGTATGTTCGAGAGAGACAGCGAGTCTCCACTCTGTGCTCAGGTTATGGACGAGCTACGGCCGTAATATCATTACTACTCATGTAAATCTGTGAAATGTTGAGCAAATGATTCATATTTGTAGATGATTTATGTAAATATATTATGTACTTATATCTACAAAGATGCACAAGTGTAAACAGTTGTCACCGGTACACACACACACACACACACACACACACACACACACACACACTACAGCTAATTCAATAAACCATTTATCATTATCATCATTAAACGCCTACATCGCCTCCAGGAACACCTTCAACAGCCTCCCTTTCTGGACCACCGCCAAGACCGTCGCCATTTGGCGAATCAAAGGCTGTGGTCAGGCATACCTAGCCTTCCCCTCCCGACGTGTTATCCCGTCTTCCATCTCACGAGGGGACGACCCCTGTGTCACTACACATCATACACTACGCAGCAGGGAAGGATTCGCCAGCACCATCGTCACATCTTCCAGTCTCTATGTTCTTCGTCGACTCCAGCAGGCACTTACCACTCCCTGATCCTAAACGTAAGACATCAGCTTTCACTGTCTCCCCAAAATTCGTCGTCCTCCTCCTCCTGCCCCACCTAGTGACACTCCCTACCCACGACACAACATGCGCAACTAGAACATGTGCAGAGTAGAGCAGATAAAATAATCATCTTCAGCCCTTCTTATGCTACGTATCGAGGGGTGGTCAACACACTGGTCCTCCGCTCTTTCCAGCCATCACTTGGCCCTCTTCTCACAGCTGGGAAAGAACGCTCACCGTTCTAGCCACCATCGCCTCTCACTACCGGAGATCCCTCGTCCCCGAGTTGCATTTCGGCACCACAGTAGCACCGAGCCCATCCATCTTCGTACAGACCACTATAGGAACAGTCCTATCCCAGCCATTGCGAACATAGTAATGAACTAATATTATCTGCGTGCAGACCGTCTGTATAACAAACCTTCCCTCTGTGTCTGATATCTTGAGCATGTTTGTGTATAATTTGTGGTATGTGTATTTTCAGACTGTGGCTCTATTTTCATTAAGGAATCCATTCATTATCATCATGAACTAAACACATACACATTTACACACACGTCCTGGTGTATGTATACATATAGCTTCGAACATACATATAAAACACATTCGCACACAGAAAAAAAACAGGCACATATGCACACATTCGAAAGATGGGGCCCCACCAGTATAGAAATCCTTCCCTGTACTGTACAAATTCATAATTACAAGTAGGTAAGTACACACACACACACACACACACACACACACACACACACACACACACACACACACACACACACACACACACACACAGGCTGACACTGAAGAGGGCGTTCAAAAAAATTTTTCTACATGGTGTTAGTTATAACTTGACTTTGACGATCTAAATATACATGAAATTACATAGGCCTAAAGCACACACACACACATACACACAAACACACACACACACACACACACACACACACACACACACACACACACATACACACACACACCATCCACAGCATTCTGAGCTGATGATAAAGCCATTTAATTTAGTAATAGCATAAGGAAATGCATACAACATTGCATAGAGGGGAGTTTTGCTTAACTCCCCCCCCCCCCACCTCCAACGACTGGCAGTGTCCCCTCCCCCGCCCAACCCTCACCCCACTCACAGTTCTCATCTCCCCAAACATTTACCCATTCCATTAATCCCCCTCCCCTTAACTCCCCGTCCCATTTGTCTCCCCTTCTCTCTCTCTCTCTCTCTCTCTCTCTCTCTCTCTCTCTCTCTCTCTCTCTCTCTCTCTCTCTCTCTCTCTCTCTCCTCCCTTAATGTATTTCTCATCATATTCTCCCTCTCTTCTCCCCTTCCTTCCTTCCTTATCATCTTATATATCTCTTATCTATTCTCCCTACAATTCGTTTCTCACGACCATTTCCACATTTCCTGTCTCCCTTTTTCCCCCACAGTCATTTATCTGTTATCTTTCATTGCTTTCTTCTTTCTCCCCCTCTTCCTTCATTTATCCGTTTTCTGTTTCCATCTCCGTCCTTCTCTCCCCATATATTCAGCCAGGAGTTTACTCAATATTTTCTGGTCCCTGTTTTTTGTTGTTATTATTTTATCATATTCGTCGCTTCTGCTAGTCCCATAATTTCCTCTCTCTCTCTCTCTCTCTCTCTCTCTCTCTCTCTCTCTCTCTCTCTCTCTCTCTCTCTGTCTCTCTCTCTCTCTCTCTCTCTCTCTCTCTCTCTCTCTCTCTCTCTCTCTCTCCCCTCACCTTACTCCTCTTCCTCCATTCTGCTCGATCCCATTCCCCCCTTCCTTCTATTCCTATATTCCCCTAACTCCATAACTCCCCCACCCCTCTCCTATTCCCTCAGTCTATCCTCTCTTCCCCTCCTCCACCCTCTCACCCCCACCTCACATCACCCTTGCGCCAACCCTCCAACTCCCCACTAACCATCCCATCATACCTCATTATTTACACGAATCAGCTGACCCATTTTAAAGGGATTTGGTAACTGTTTACGGTGGGATATTAGTCTCCGGGTCATTACAATGCCATATGCTGCTCCTTAAGGCTAAACTCTATTGTATGAGGGGCGAACCGGTCGACAGGACAATAAATGGAGCATTATATACATCCTTATGCCCTGAAACGATGAATGGGGAAGCTCAAAGGGCATCAGAGTGCACACACGCACACACACACTCACACATACACACATATACACACATACACACACACACACACACACACACACACACACACATATGGACGTTTTTCCATATATGCTCGCCATTTTCAGCGAAAGCGAGATAGTGTCAACAGCAAACGAATGAGCCTAAGAGAGAAAGGTCTTTACTTGGTTCCTTGCTCTGTTCCTTCTTACGGAAAGTAATACAGGAAGGAAGGAATTCCAGCCCCTACCTCCTGTCCCTCTAAACCCCTTCTAAGACACGCAGGAAACAAGTAAGAAGTATTGTTTCTCCCCTATCCACAAGGATGATTATATATATATATATATATATATATATATATATATATATATATATATATATATATATATATATATATATATATATATATATACATATATATATATATATATATATTTTTTTTTTTTTTTTTTTTTTTTACTTTGTCGCTGTCTCCCGCGTTTGCGAGGTAGCGCAAGGAAACAGACGAAAGAATTGGCCCAACCCCCCCCCCCCCCCATACACATGTACATACACACGTCCACACACGCAAATATACATACCTACACAGCTTTCCATGGTTTACCCCAGACGCTTCACATGCCTTGATTCAATCCACTGACAGCACGTCAACCCCTGTATACCACATCGCTCCAATTCACTCTATTCCTTGCCCTCCTTTCACCCTCCTGCATGTTCAGGCCCCGATCACACAAAATCTTTTTCACTCCATCTTTCCACCAATTTGGTCTCCCTCTTCTCCTCGTTCCCTCCACCTCCGACACATATATCCTCTTGGTCAATCTTTCCTCACTCATTCTCTCCATGTGCCCAAACCATTTCAAAACACCCTCTTCTGCTCTCTCAACCACGCTCTTTTTATTTCCACACATCTCTCTTACCCTTACGTTACTTACTCGATCAAACCACCTCACACCACACATTGTCCTCAAACATCTCATTTCCAGCACATCCATCCTCCTGCGCACAACTCTATCCATAGCCCACGCCTCGCAACCATACAACATTGTTGGAACCACTATTCCTTCAAACATACCCATTTTTGCTTTCCGAGATATATATATATATATATATATATATATATATATATATATGTATACATCAACTGACTGTTAAAATTCTTTCTTGTGTCTCCCCTGATGATGTGATTATTACACGAAAGTGCACTTGGGAACTTATCGTGCTTCATTTTCCCCATGGACCCCTAAAAATATATATATATATATATATATATATATATATATATATATATATATATATATATATATATATATATATATTTTTATTTCCTTTGTCGCTGTCTCCCACGTTTGCGAGGTAGCGCAAGGAAACAGATGAAAGAAATGGCCCAACTCACCCCCATACACATGTATATACATACACGTCCACACACGCACATATACATACCTATACATCTCAATGTACACATATATATATATACACACAGACACATACATATATACACATGCACACAGTTCACACTGTCTGCCTTTATTTATTCCCATCGCCACCTCGCCACACATGGAATACCATCACCCTCCCCCCTCATGTGTGCGAGGTAGCGCTAGGAAAAGACAACAAAGGCCCCATTCGTTCACACTCAGTCTCTAGCTGTCATGCAATAATGCCCGAAACCACAGCTCCCTTTCCACATCCAGGCCCCACACAACTTTCCATGCTTTACCCCAGACGCTTCACATGCCCTGATTCAATCCATTGACAGCACGTCAACCCCGGTATACCACATCGATCCAATTCACTCTATTCCTTGCCCGCCTTTCACCCTCCTGCATGTTCAGGCCCCGATCACTCAAAATCTTTTTCACTTCATCTCTCCACCTCCAATTTGGTCTCCCACTTCTCCTCGTTCCCTCCACCTCCGACACATATATCCTCTTGGTCAATCTTTCCTCACTCATTCTCTCCATATGCCCAAACCATTTCAAAACACCCTCTTCTGCTCTCTCAACCACGCTCTTTTTATTTCCACACATCTCTCTTACCCTTACATTACTTACTCGATCAAACCACCTCATACCACATATTGTCCTCAACATCTCATTTCCAGCACATCCATATATATATATATATATATATATATATATATATATATATATATATATATATATATATATATATATATATACTTCCCACGTATTCCCTGCGTGTCGTAGAAGGCGACTAAAAAGGGAGGGAGCGGGGGGCTGGAAATCCTCCCCTCTTGTTTTTTTTTTTTTTTAATTTTCCCAAAAGAGGCACATAGAAGGGGGCCAGGTGAGGATATTCCCTCAGAGGCCTAGTCCTCTGTTCTTAACGCTACCTTGCTAACGCGGGAAATGGCGAATAGTTTGAAAGAAAGAAGAAAGATATATATATATATATATATATATATATATATATATATATATATATATATATATACAGGAGATAGGGGAAAATGGAAAAAAAATACTTCCCATGCATTCCCCGAGTTTCGTAAAAGGCGACTAAAAGGGACGGGAGCGAGGGGCTAGAACCCCCCCCCCCCTTCCTTGTATTTCAACTTTCTAAAAGGGGAAACAGAAGAAGGAGTCATGCGGGGAGTGCTCATTCTCCTCGAAGGCTCAGACTGGGGTGTCTGAATCTGTGTGGACGTAACCAAGACGAGAAAAAAGGAGAGATAGGTAGTATGTTTGAGGAAAGGAACCTGAGTGAAACGAAGCTCAAGGGTAAAGAGGAAGACTGGTTTGGGAATGTTTTGGGAGCAAAGTCAGGGGTTGGTGAGAAGACAAGAACAAAGGAAGGAGTAGCACTACTCCTGAAGCAGAAGATGTGGGAGTATGTAAGAGAGTGTAAGAAAGTAAAGTCTACATTGATATGGGTAAAACTGAAAGTGG
>NC_092287.1:16979981-16987481 GCF_036320965.1 Panulirus ornatus | reverse complement strand
TCATAAACTCTTAAACATATTTAGAGCTGTTTAACGATCATGCCTCTGTTATCCCTTTTGTACAGGATATTGCTAATATTCATGTAGCACTTTTCTCTGTATGCTTTATAAGTAGAGGTTCAGTTAATTTTCCACTGATGAAAAAAGATTATATGATAGTACAGAGGACCTCCGTGTAACGGTTTGCGTCGCCGACCGTGGAGCATTCACAGGCCTCCCGAGGTTGATGACATAGGTTCGAGTCTTGGTTGCGGCAGCCGGTCCACAGTCAACCCAGCTGTTCGTGCTCTCCTATATATATATATATATATATATATATATATATATATATATATATATATATATGTATATATATATATATTATCATTATTATTATTATACTTAATCGCTTTTTCCCGAGTCAGCGAGGTAGCTCCAGGAAACAGACGAAGAATGGCACAGCCACTTATATACACATACATATACATAGATGTATAGATAAATAGACGGATAATTAGATAGGAATATAGATAGATAATTAGATAGATAGATAGGTAGGTAGCCTAGATAAGATAGGAGAAAAAGTATTTGTCAAGTCACTACAATGATTATTATTTCTGACGTGGATAAACAAGGCATTGGAATCCAGACCTGTCCTCACGTTATATTGTCTAAGTCTGACAGCGAGATCCTCACTTGCCACACAGATTGCCTGGTGAGCCTCGATTTATAGCTGTAAAGGAGTTGCTGAAGGCTACGTTTACAATAATGGCTTTAACTAATTAAGGAACTGGATTAGAATTATCATTAAAGAACAAGAGTAAAAGACTCTTTATGGTAGCCTAGTGGAGGTTAAATCTATCAAACGATTTCGTTCTCAGATTAAGAGATTTGTCAGTGAAAGATCTCGGGTTATTTACCTAACTTAACTCAGTATCAAACATATTCCCAAGCTCGTCATGCATGATCTCAGAACCGCATCCGTGAAGAACGAATATATTTTAATAGAAATAGACTGACTTATTGATCATAAATCGTGAGGTGTAGATCATTAATGATTATGTTAATAAGCATCATCGGTGGGTTGCTTGTGAATGCAGAACTTCAAAGGTTTTTTGTTACCTGAATTATGAGTCCTGCTTCATTCTATCATGTTGTGCGAAGTGATCATGAACATATGAACACATGTTGGCGGGATGTGTGCAAATGCCGGAGGTAAAAAGTGTTTCCTGATCAAGGCAATCTGTCTGACTTGATCAGGAATGGAGGGGAATAAGGACGTTCGATCTCGCCTAAGCGAGAAATGGGGAACAATTTCGTCAGCTTCGCCTTAACGTCGGGACGACAGTCACTCATTAAACACAGTTGCCAACATCACGTGCCATAAAATTTCATGTCCCGCAAAAGTTTATTTACGGCGACTGGCTGGGTTCGAACCCCCCCCCCTGACCGTCACTCTGAATAATGACCTTTGAACCAACAAGCTCAGTCTTTGTTGACCTTTTGTCACCGGGGCGTGCGCCTCTCTCTCTCTCTCCCTCCCTCTCTCTCTCTCTCTCTCTCTCTCTCTCTCTCTCTCTCTCTCTCTCTCTCCTCCCCCAACTCATAAACGATATAATACATGTAAATCTCGCCCAGAATCCCCTGTGAGAAGGTAAATCCCTTGTGTAAATACGGACTCAGGCGCTGTGGGAGGAATGATCGGGCGTGCAAGGCTCCCGAGACCCGTTTAAACAATTTACAATGATTTACACCTCGCTTTTTTTTCCCTCTCTCTCTTTCTCTCTCGTACATCGTTGACGAGCGACGCTAAAATTCATCCGGATTGGACAAGATGACAGGAGATACGGTCAAATGGGATTTTGTTTACGTGCGCCAGCTGGTTGGTTGGGGGGGAAGGGGGGTGTTATTTTGTCGACTGTGGAGTGGGAGGGAGTGAGGAGAGGGGGGGGGGGTGTCAGAGTAAGCTGGCGCTAAAGAGTGACGTTTGGTGTTCGCCAGGTCTGTTTTGCTGAGGGAAACGTTCGTTCGTGAGTGTTTTCGCTGGGAGAACATACGCTGATGAGTGTTTGGCAGACTGTACGAGGTCATATTTACTGAAGGGTAAACTAAGAGGAAAATGAAACTCGATAAGTTCCCAAGTGCACTTTCGTGTAATGATCACGTGGTCTAGGGAAATACAAGAATGAGATAGAAGACGTAGAACAGTCAGTTGATATATAAGGAAGATACGTAGTTATGACGCCATTGGTATATCTAACAGATCTTGTTGACAAAACAAAAAATTTAACCACAGGAGTAAAAGAAAAAAAAGATGGGTTGTCTTTCTCTGTTTAGACCTGACGTTTTCTTTGACCTTATATGCATTATGGTATGATAACTGGGTGGTTTGTTAAGGACTTTAACCTGAGCCGTATGGATCAGGTCAAAGGCTAGGTCATCACACACACACACACACACCTAGCCCATACATATCATGTACCAATTTCATCGACCAGCTCCTCAGAAAGGAAGAACAGCTGGAAGTAACGTGGACCGCCTGCCGCAACCAGGATTCGAACCTATTTGATCCCGGACATGCATCATGCATGACGGACAATAACGGTAACTGATGCACCATGGTGCTCCGTGTATGCTTATGTGTGTGTGTGTGTGTGTGTGTGTGTATACATATATACATAAGAGTCAAGACAAGGTATATATATATATATATATATATATATATATATATATATATATATATATATATATATATATATATATATATATATATATATATATATAAGGTTAAGAGACGAGACAACACGAGTGTAAAACTTTCCCCGAAACACACAATAATAACCACATATGGAAGTATCAAGCAAACTGTTCACATTTTATACAAGCCCAAAACTAGAATGTGCTTTTGAAGTTTGGTCACACCACCTGAAGAACCACAAGGAGCTATTAGAGAATGTCCAGAGGAGGGTAACAAAGATGATACCGGAATATAGATGAGTTACATGGAAAAGACACAGAAGACAGAAAAGTGAGGGGGTGACCTGTTCACAAAATTTAAGATTTGTAAGTCGTTTGATGATGTCAACAGCGAACAGGTTCTTCGAGAGATGCAAGGCTAAGAACAACCAGAAGACGAAGCGTGATTTTTGACGAAAAAACATTCAACGAAAGATGTAAAGACGTTCTTCAATAGCGTAAGACTAGTTTTTTTTTAAAAGAATAAAACGAAGGACGAAACTGTGAATGTGTACAGCATACAAGTACCTTAGTTTGAAAACATGTGTGATAGAAAAAAACGTATGAGAGATGGAGAATCCATAAGAGTGCAGCGCAAACAGGTAAATACACACACATTTGCATACACGCAGAGGCAGACACACACACACACACCCACACAGAACACACACACAACACCTCAGGCTGGGAACTACTATATTTACCCCTGAATACAATCTTCACCCAAGATACAGAGCAGCCGAGGCAAATTTTAAAGCGAACTACGTTCAACTATCAATAAATTATTTCGCATAAATTAAGGTTTTGATCATAATTATAAGCCATAGAGTTTCAGATTTTTCTCAATAACAACTTAGAGTAAGGTGCAATATATATATATATATATATATATATATATATATATGTGTGTGTGTGTGTGTGTGTGTGTGTGTGTTAGCTGCTACTGTAAGTGGACTTTTATAGGGTAGTGGTTGTGGGAGGGTAGTGTAGTGGTGGTTGTTTAGAGTGTCAGTGTAACGACATACGGTGATGGGAGCATTGAGGATGGAGGAAATGGTGATGTGGTAGTGGAGGGTGGTAGTGGTGGTCGGCAAGGGTACATGTCGGGTGTATATGGGAAGGACAGATAACAGAGGACCTGATAACAAGTTATCTGCAGTCTATTGATAGATAAAAGGCAGTAAAGCAGAAGGCACCTCCCTACCCACCTCTCACTCCGGCTCAACGGCTGGCAGGAAAAGAATAAGATAAAAGAAATATTTAGCATACCGGAAACTTAATGCCATGGACGTTTTATAGGGAAATATGGACAAATAAAAATCCTTATCAATTTAACAACAGCTGCGCTGGAGCTGGATTCTGAAAAGAAGAAAAGAAAAACAACTAAATGACAAGCGATATGTAACAGATTAAACCGTCTACTCATAACAGTCTCGGTGTTAGCAGTGTGTACATGCGCTCCATCAGGAAGAAGGTTATTCCAGCGGTCAAACAATATGCAACTGACAAAAATAGTTGCACCCAGGCTGCTAATGTACATCCTTCCCTATATCTTCACATCATGATTCTGGTCATTGAAACTGTTTAAGGTGCAGAGATTTTATGCCGTGTTGTCAAAATTACCTAATGTTTTTAAAAGCTTAGGATAGATCTCAGAGTCTGCTCTTTTTAAACAAAAAATTCTAGGCTTTCGAGATTATCCTCCTTAAGGCTTATTCTTCAGTGAAGAGATACGTTTGGTTGCTCTTCTCTGAATTTGTTCTTGTTTTACTTCATCTCTGATCAGGTTTGGTGACCAGAACTGACTCAGAGTATACTAAATGAAGTCTGATGAGGGCAATATCAAGGATGGGTATTGTATCATTTGATTGACAGTTTATTCCAGTCTATCAAACTTCGTACCCTGTTCGCTTTGTTGTTAGCAACCAGGTATTATATACCGTATTCAAGGACATTGCTGATAATGACTCCAAAATTCTTTACTTCTTTGACTTCTAACAGCGGTTTGCCAAGCATTTTGTAATCGTGATGTACATTTTTTGGCATCAAAATGCAATTGTTCTTATATTCCGACGTTGAAATCCATTTGCCAACATCTCTAACCGCCCCATCAGTCACTGTAGATGCCTCTAAACCTTCAAGCAGCCATTCTCTGACTGGATCATATTTCCTTGCTTCACGGCGTCGGCAAATTTTCAGATCCTCCTCGTGAAGCCTGGACCCAGGTCGCTCATGTACACGATGAAAAAGTCTAGGACCCAGGACTGAGAGAACCTTGCAGCACCCCACTTGTCACGTGAAACCAAGTCGGACGCTTCCCACGCTGTTTCTTGTCTGAGAATCAGGATACTCTCCACGCTCAGGCTCTATATCCTATGCGCTGAGCTTAAAGTTTACGAAGCAATCTAATATGTGATAGAGGCTGGTGTGGTGGTGGGGCAGGGTGTAGTGCTGGAGGGGTGGGGGTGTGGTGGCAGTGGTGTCACTGGGTGGTGTGGTGGTGGAGCGTGGTGTGGTGGGAGGGCTGGTGTTGTAATGATGGAGAGTGGCATAGTGGTGGAGCAGGGTGTGGTATTGGAGGAGGGGTGTGGCGGCGGAGGGTGGTAAGGGGGTAAAAGTTGTAGAGGATGGTGAGGTGGTACAGGGTGATGTGGTGGTGGAGGGCGATGTGGTGGTGAAGGATAGTGTGGTGGGAAGATTGTTGTTATAATGATGGAGTACCGCGTGTTGGCAGAGGGTGGCATAGTGGTGGAGAAAGTTACATGGAGGGAAGGACAGGTGTCGAGGACATCTCTTATCTGTGTCTAACAGAAACGGTAGAAACAGGAAAACAAATAAAATGCACCTCCACATCCACTTCTCCCTCTGGCTCAACTGCCGGTAGGGAAAAGATCAGAAAATAACATAGAGATATTTGAAAACAAATACAATATGGAATATACGGAAATGAAAAATATCGAAAACATGAAAAGATAAAAAAAAGACCAGAAAAATAACATAAAAACATAATACTAATATCGTGCAATATGAGGGATATACTGCCAAGGATGTTTTATAGGAAAGTGTACACTGACAGAGTCCTCTACCAGATTAACAACAGTTGTTCTGCAATTCGATTATGAAAATGTAAAACATGATAAGTGGTAAACGGAATCATTTACTGATAACAGATATCAGTGAAGTATCTGTCGAGCTATCATCTGAAAGTATGATAACCTCAGGCATCACTACACTGCCAGGTGGTTTACTCAATATCAAACCACTCTACAGGTGACGAGATGTACGTCCGACATTGCTGATGCTTCTTTCTTTTACCTTCGTACCATAATTTCTGGCCATTGCGAATCTACCTAAAGAGACGAAATTCTAGCATGTTGTCGAAATGATGTTGTCTTCTGAGAGTTTTGTATCAGATCTCGGTGTCTATGGTGATGGAGCAGGGTGTGGTATTGGGTATGGTGGTGGAGCAGGGTGTGGTAATTGGGTGTGGTGGTGGAGCAGGGTGTGGTAATTGGGTGTGGTGGTAGAGGGTGGTGAGGTTATAGAAGGTGACATCTATGGTCTGAAAAAAAATCATTTTAGGCCTCTGAGTCTGTGCTCAGTAAGGCTTATTTCTGTGTGAATGGATTAGTTTTGTTACTCTTCTCTGAATTTACTTTAGTGTTTATTTTATCCGGTTTGGTTGACCGGCATGAGTACCATGGTGTGGAGGGTGGCGTGCGTGGTGCTGAAGTGGAGTGTGGTGGGGAGGCTGGCATGGTGGTGGAGGATAGCGTGGTGACGAGGGTGGCATGGCGGGGAGTAAATCTTAGTGGGGTGGGTACTGTGGTGGGTGGATTAGTTTGATGGGAAGGGCTGTTTGGTGTGGGGTAGTGTGGTGGGGGAGATTTGCGTGATGAGGAGACTAGTGTGGTGGGGAGAGTAGTGTGGTGGGGAGAGTAGTGTGGTGGGGAGAGTGCTGAGGTGGGGAGAGTAGTGTGGCTGGGAGGTTGGTGTAGTGAGAAGAGCAACTTGGTGGTGAGGGTAGTTCGGTGGGGAGGGCTGTGTAGTGGGGAGAATAACGTGATGAGGAGGGTAGAGGGTTTGGGAGAGTGGTGTGGTGGGGAGGGTAGTGTGGGTAGTGGGAGGGAAGGGAGGTTGCGTGCGTGTTTGCCTTGTGCAGGTAAGCAGGTAAGAACAAACAATACTAAAGTGGTGGGAATGGGCGGACGGAGGAGGAGTAAAGTGGTGTGGGACGGGAAGTGGAGGGGGAAGGAAGGAAGGGGAAGGGGAAGGTGGGTGAATGGAAGGAGATGGAGATAGGGAAAGAAAGGGAGGGCAGAGGATGAGAAAGAATGGTGAGGGCAGAAATGTAAGAGAGGAGAGGGGGAAGAATGGAAGGGAAAGGGGAGAGGGGAAGGAAGGTAGGGAAAAGGGATGGGGAGGAAGGGTGAGGACTGAAACGTAAGGGAGGGAAAGGGACAAGTAGTGAGTGGAAGGGGTTGGGAAAGAAGGGCGAGTTAGGGAAAGTAAGGAATGGGAAGAGGAATGAAGCGAAGGGCAGGGTAGGGGAAGGAAGGATGGTGAAGAGGACTGGGAAAGAGGAAAAGGGGAAGAGGAGAGTCTATAAAGAGAGAGAAGGAGAGTAGGAAGGAAGAAAGGAAAGGGAGGGAGAAGGAACGAAGGAAGAGGGTAGGGGCAAGAAGAAGATATGAGGGAATGGAGGGAAAGGAAGGGAATGAAAACAGAGAGAGAAGTAAGTTAAGGAAAGAATAGAGGCAGAGAGAGATAGGGAGGGAAAGAAGG
>NC_092287.1:16939981-16974981 GCF_036320965.1 Panulirus ornatus | reverse complement strand
AACTGCACTTCTTATTTTTTTCTAAGAGCATTTTTTTCCCGACTTATATCTGTAAAAAGTAAGAAATACGTACATTATCACTTTCTAAGAACGAGAATGTTACAGTCAGAGATTAACTCTAACATACAAGTTTTCATGTAAAAAATCCCTTCAGAAGAAGAACAGTTACCTTACTTATCTTCAGGGCTCTTATGTCATTATGCTAGAAGGTGGAACTTCATACGGGCAGCCATACCCAAGCCTGGACGATCATATATACTCAAGTCTGGACACACATGAACTGGAACTAGGCCGAAAGTTAACTGGTAACCAGACGACATCAGTTTACAGTAACCAGACGACATCAGAAGTTTACAGTAACCAGACGACATCAGAAGTTTACAGTTATCATAAGAACCTTGACCACGACCTCCCAGTGTTGCTGTACCAGTGAGCTACTTTTTTAACGGCAGCATCACCACACAAGATCCTGCGTCACACAATGTTAAAAAAACCAGTTGTTAGCTCTTGCCTCCGCGCACCTCCCCCTGTCACTACAACCTTACCCACACTGAGCTTGTTGATCTACTTTTGTCCTGTGTTCGCTACATCCATCCATTACACATCTATGCTCACTCTCATCATGACAGCTCATTCTTTATCATACGTATTTTGGCTAATTTCATCATTCAACCTATTCTGATTATTCAGCAATATTGTAGATAAAATGTGTGATTGATAAAGGTGATATGATGAGTGTTATTTCATGGCAAGTGTGCGCAAACACCTACAGATTTCTCTGCTATTCATGTCTCAAGGAAGCGACCTCCGTGGTGTAGCGGTTAGCGTTCATGCATTCACGGGCCGCCAGGGGTCGAGAGCATAGGTTTGAATTGTGGTTGCGGCAGTCGGCCCAGAGTCAATGCAGTTGTACATCCTCCCCTAGTGATTGGTCGATAAATTGGGTATTTTATGCACTTTATGCACTTTATTCGTATTCATATACCTCCGCGTTGTACAGTCAGGTTCGGTAAAATGCTATCAACTGGCTATGTGCGCCTGTTGGGAAATAACCGGTATAGACCCCGTTGCTCACCATTGTGAGACGAAGGGTATTCGAGTACATAGTATTCGAATAGTTGTTTCCTATTAGCCTAGCGGTTAGCATTCCCGCCTCTTGCACAGGGGTCCCGGGTTCGATCCTGGCTGTTGGAGGTTTGTATGTTTTATGAAGGTGCGCGTTTCTAAGCACTTTATTCGTATATATATATATATATATATATATATATATATATATATATATATATATATATATACATATATATATATATATCCTTTTTTTTCCAAAAGAAGGAACAGAGAAGGGGGCCAGGTGAGGATATATCCTCAGAGGCCCAGTCCTCTGTTCTTAACGCTACCTCGCTAATGCGGGAAATGGCGAATAGTACGAAAGAAAGAAAGAATATATATATATATATATATATATATATATATATATATATATATATATATATATATATATATATATATATATATATATTTTTTTTTTTTTTTTTTTTTTTTTTTATACTTTGTCGCTGTCTCCCGCGTTTGCGAGGTAGCGCAAGTAAACAGACGAAAGAAATGGCCCAACCCCCCCCTATACACATGCACATACACACGTCCACACACGCAAATATACATACCTACACAGCTTTCCATGGTTTACCCCGGACGCTTCACATGCCTTGATTCAATCCACTGACAGCACGTCAACCCCTGTATACCACATCGCTCCACTTCACTCTATTCCTTGCCCTCCTTTCACCCTCCTGCATGTTCAGGCCCCGATCACACAAAATCCTTTTCACTCCATCTTTCCACCTCCAATTTGGTCTCCCTCTTCTCCTCGTTCCCTCCACCTCCGACACATATATCCTCTTGGTCAATCTTTCCTCACTCATTCTCTCCATGTGCCCAAACCATTTCAAAACACCCTCTTCTGCTCTCTCAACCACGCTCTTTTTATTTCCACACATCTCTCTTACCCTTACGTTACTTACTCGATCAAACCACCTCACACCACACATTGTCCTCAAACATCTCATTTCCAGCACATCCATCCTCCTGCGCACAACTCTATCCATAGCCCACGCCTCGCAACCATACAACATTGTTGGAACTACTATTCCTTCAAACATACCCATTTTTGCTTTCCGGGATAATGTTCTCGACTTCCACACATTTTTCAAGGCTCCCACAATTTTCGCCCCCTCCCCCACCCTATGATCCACTTCCGCTTCCATGGTTCCATCCGCTGACAGATCCACTCCCAGATATCTAAAACACTTCACTTCCTCCAGTTTTTCACTATTCAAACTCACCTCCCAATTGACTTGACCCTCAACCCTACTGTACCTAATAACCTTGCTCTTATTCACATTTACTCTTAACTTTCTTCTTCCACACACTTTACCAAACTCCGTCACCAGCTTCTGCAATTTCTCACATGAATCAGCCACCAGCGCTGTATCATCAGCGAACAACAACTGACTCACTTCCCAAGCTCTCTCATCCCCAACAGACTTCATACTTGCCCCTCTTTCCAAAACTCTTGCATTTACCTCCCTAACAACCCCATCCATAAACAAATTAAACAACCATGAAGACATCACACACCCCTGCCGCAAACCTACATTCACTGAGAACCAATCACTTTCCTCTCTTCCTACACGTACACATGCCTTATATATATATATATATATATATATATATATATATATATATATATATATATATTCTTTTTTTTCATACATATTCTCCATTTCCCGCATTAGCAAGGTAGTGTTGTCAACAGAGGACTGAGCCTTGGAGAGGAAATCCTCACTTGGCCAACTTCACTGTTCCCCCTTTTGGTAAAGTAAAAACTGGAGGGGAGGATTTCCAGCCCCGCTCCCTCCCCTTCCAGTCGCTATCTACGACACGCATGGAATACGTGGGAAGTATTCTTTCTCCCCTATCCCCAGGGATAATATATATATATATTATATATATATATATATATATATATATATATATATATAATATATTCGTGTATGTTTATTATACTTAGTCGCTGTTTCCCGCGTTACCGAGGTAGCGCAAGGAAACAGACGAAAGAATGGCCCAACCCACCCACATACACATATATATACATACATGTCTACACACGCAAAAGGGTACATCCCTTTAAACCTTTCAACGAATACAAATAAAAAACATAAAACAAAAAAATATAAAAAAAATTTTACACTTGTGCAAAATTTAAAAAACTTGCTGCCATTTTTTCCCCTTCCCCCCCCGGCCTCCCCCCCTTCCCCCCGGCCCCCAAAACCCCCCCCCCCCCCCCTTTTTTTTTGGGAAAATAAAAAACAATCCCCCCTCCCCCCGCCGTGCGCGAGGTAGCGCTGGGAAAAAAGAAAAAACAAAGGCCCCATTCCTTAAACACTCAGCCCCTAGCTGTCATTTTATAATGCACCGAAACCAAAAAAGCTCCCAAACCACATTCGGGCCCCAAAAAAATTTTTTCCCAAAGGGAAAAACCCCCAAAAACACTTCACAGGGCCCTTTGGTTCATTCCATTGACAGCACTTTCCACCCCCCGGTAAAAAAACCACATCTTTCCCAAATTCCCCTTATTCCCTTGCACACCCTGCCCCCCTCCTACATGTTCGGGGCCCCCCAAATCGTTCAAATTTTTTTTAAAACCCCCCCCTTTCCCAAACTTCCAACTAGCCCCTCCAACTTTTTTCCCCCTTTTCCCTCCATTTTGGGGGAAAAACATATATCCCTTTGTTCAATTTTTCCCTTACTCTTTTCTCTCCGTGTGCCCAAAAAACCTTTTTCAATACCCCCTCTTCGTCTCTTAAACCCAAACGCTCTTTTTTTACCCCATATCCCCCTCATCCCCTTTTATTACTTACCGATCAAAAAACCTTTCCCCACTACATATTGCCCTCAAACATCCTATTTCCAACCCCATCCCCCTTTCCCCCCCTTCCTCCCCAAACTCAAACTGTACCCCACCCCATCGAAACCCCAATTTAAAAAAGTTGGGAACCACTTTTTCCTTTTTCCCAAACAACCCATCTTCCCTTTCCAAATAATTTTCTCGCCTTCCACACATTCTTCAGCGTTTTCCAAAACCCTTCCCGCCCCCCCCCCCCCCCCCCCCACCCTATAAATTTTCTTTTTCCCTTTTCCCAAAGGGTTTTTTATCCGCGGGGCCAAAATTCCAAACCCCAAATATCTAAAACATTTCACTTTCCCCTCCCTTTTTTCCCTCCATTCAAACTTACCCCCCCATTTTTTTTGGGCCCCTAAACCCCAACGTATCTAAAAACCCCCCCCTGCTCTTTTTCTCTTTACTCTCAGCTTTTTTCTTTCACACATTTTAACCAAAAACTCGTCAAAAAAGTTTTCGGGCGGGTTCCCACCCGAATCACCACCAGCCTGTTTTTTTCAGCAAACAACAACGTTTTCACTTCCCCCCCAAAGTTCCCCCGCCATACCGCAAAAGACTGCAAACTTCCCCCCTCTTTCCCAAAACCCTTTTGCTTTAAACCCTCCCTAACAATCCCATCCATAAAAAAATTTAAAAACAACCAGGGAAAGACATCACGAACCCCTACCGCAAACCTACATTCACTGAAACCAATCATTTTCCCTCTCTCCCCTACTCGTCAAAATGCCGTACATCCTCGATAAAAACCTTTCCCCACGCTTCTGGGAAATTTGCCTCCCCACCATATACTTTAATACCTTCCAAAAGAGCATCCTATCAACTCTTTTCTTTTCCCTTTCTCCAGATCCAAAAATCTACAAAAAAAATTTTCATTTTTTTTTCTAATTTTTTTTCCCCTCACTTTTTTACATTTTTCAAAGAAAAAAAATCTGATCCCCCACACCCCCGTCTCCCCACTTCGAAACCACCCCGGGCTCTTCCCCAACCCTGATCCGAACTTGCTTTCCCCCTATAAATAAATACCCCCCCATAAAATTTCCCCGGGAAAACTCAACAAACTTAAAACCCTTAAATTTTAAAACACCCCACCCTTTTTTTTCCCCCTTTGCCTTTGTACAATGGCACTATGCATCCCTTTTCCGCCAATCCTCGGGCCCCTTCACCATGAGCCAAACAAACTTTAAATATCCGCACCAAAACCACTCAACAAAAACGCCCCTCCCCTTTTCTTTTTGATAAATTCCCTGAAAAAACCCATCCAAACCCGCCCCCTTTCCCCATTTTTAAATTTTCCCGAAAAAAGCTTTAAACCTACCCCCTTCCCCCTTTTTTAACAAATAATTCCCCCTAAACCCTCTCATTTTGCACAAAAAAATCCCCCCGACCAAAAACACCCTAAAACTCCACTCTATCATATACCCCTTAAACCCAAAACCTTCAAAATACCATTTTTGCATCTCCTCACATCCCCCAATTTTCCCCCTTTTTTACGCCCCCCTCCCCATATTAGCCCCCCCCCTTAAAAATCGATTTTAAAACCTTTTTGCTTACGCACTTTTTTTTCCCCCTTTCCTTTTCCAAAAAAAATTTTTCTTATTTCTCCCCCCCAAATTTAATAATACTCCCCCTCACCCAAACTCTCTTTTTGCCCTCTTGAAAACCTTTTCCCTTTTTGACCTCCCTGCCTTTTTCTTTTATACATCTCCCCAAGTTATCTGCACAAATTTCCCAGCAAAAACGTCCAAATGCCTCCCCCTTCCCTCTTTAAACTTATAATTTTATTTCCCTTCTCCCAATCCCAAAAACCCTTTTCAACTTTCCCCCCCCTTTTCAAATTCTGCCCCCTTTCCAAGTTTTTCATGGCCACAAAAAACAGCGCCCTGCGCAACCCAAAACATTTGGTTTTTCCCTAAATCCCCCACCCATTCCCCCCCTACCCCCCTTTAAACGTCCTTTGCTCTCACCTTTTAACACTTTGCACTCGGTCTCTCCTGGAACTTCCTCCCCACAAGCCCCTTTCCCCCAAGCTCACTTATTTTTCACCCACTCTCTTCACCCAAACTTTCTCCCCTTTTTTCTGAAAACCTTTTCCCAAATCCCCACCTTCACCCCCAAACCAAAGATAATGTTTCCAACACCCACCCAAATTCCCACCCCCTTTGGGCCCCAAAATTAATCACCCAAAAAGTTTTTAAACCGCCTATAAATTCAACACGTGTATAAAAATATATATATAAATATATATATATATATATAAATTGGGGGGTTTGTTTAGGAGGTGAATGCAAGAGTTTTGGGGAAAGGGGCCCCCAAGAAAATGAAGCCCGGGTTGGGGATGAGAGAGCTTGGGAATGAGTAAATTTTTGTTTCGCTGATAAAAAAACCGCTGGGGGCAAAATTAAATTTTGAGAAACTGCAGAAGCTGGTGACTGAGTTTGGTAAAGTGTGTGAAAGAAGAAAGTTAAGAGTAAATGTGAATAAGAGCAAGGTTATTAGGTACAGTAGGGTTGAGGGTCAAGTCAATTGGGAGGTGAGTTTGAATGGAGAAAAACTGGAGGAAGTGAAGTGTTTTAGATATCTGGGAGTGGATCTGGCAGCGGATGGAACCATGGAAGCGGAAGTGGATCATAGGGTGGGGGAGGGGGCGAAAATTCTGGGAGCCTTGAAGAATGTGTGGAAGTCGAGAACAGTATCTCGGAAAGCAAAAATGGGTATGTTTGAAGGAATAGTGGTTCCAACAATGTTGTATGGTTGCGAGGCGTGGGCTATGGATAGAGTTGTGCGCAGGAGGATGGATGTGCTGGAAATGAGATGTTTGAGGACAATGTGTGGTGTGATTTGGTTTGATCGAGTAAGTAACGTAAGGGTAAGAGAGATGTGTGGAAATAAAAAGAGCGTGGTTGAGAGAGCAGAAGAGGGTGTTTTGAAATGGTTTGGGCACATGGAGAGAATGAGTGAGGAAAGATTGACCAAGAGGATATATGTGTCGGAGGTGGAGGGAACGAGGAGAAGAGGGAGACCAAATTGGAGGTGGAAAGATGGAGTGAAAAAGATTTTGTGTGATCGGGGCCTGAACATGCAGGAGGGTGAAAGGAATAGAGTGAATTGGAGCGATGTGGTATACCGGGGTTGACGTGCTGTCAGTGGATTGAATCAGGGCATGTGAAGCGTCTGGGGTAAACCATGGAAAGCTGTGTAGGTATGTATATTTGCATGTGTGGACGTATGTATATACATGTGTATGGGGGGGGGGTTGGGCCATTTCTTTCGTCTGTTTCCTTGCGCTACCTCGCAAACGCGGGAGACAGAGGCAAAAAAAAATATATATATATATATATATATATATATATATATATATATATATATATATATATATATATATATATATATATTCGCCATTTCCAGCGTTGGCAACGTAGCCTCAAGAACAGAATACTGAGCCTTAGATGGGAAAAATCCTCACTCAGTCCATCACACTTCGGATTGGGAACCTTAAACCTTACCTCCTCTCCACCATACAGCTTACACCTCTCGTGTGCCGAAGAATGATAAAACAAGAACGCATAATCGTGACCTTTATAACTCAGAGGAATCTGGCAGAGCGGAGGAAATCAATTTATGGCCAAGACAGTCTAGTGTGGACGACCAGTGCGCATGACCCTCCACTCAGCTGGTTGTGTTCTGAGGGAGTCATGTCCTTTGGGGTCTCAAGCCTTTGGCCTGACTCAGAAGGCTCAGGTTAAATTCTTCGAGCATCACACCCAAGGGTGAGTGTACCATCGTGCTCAAGGTTCGTATACAGTGGTGTTGAAGGGTCGTGTACCGTCGTGCCAAGGGTCCATAACCGTCTGGCCAATGTCCCGTTTAAGTCTGCTCCATCTTCCTCCTTCTTATTTAGGATCTTGCTCCATCTTCCTCCTTCTTATTTAGGATCTTGCTCCATCTTCCTCCTCCTCCACCTCCTCCTCCTCCATCCATCCATCTTCCTCCTTCTTATTTAGGATCTTGCTCCATCTTCCTCCTTCTTATTTAGGATCTTGCTCCATCTTCCTCCTTCTTATTTAGGATCTTGCTCCATCTTCCTCCTCCTCCTCCTCCTCCTCCTCCTCCTCCTCCTCCTCCTCCTCCTCCTCCTCCTCCTCCTCCTCCTCCATCCATCCATCCATCTTCCTCCTTCTTATTTAGGATCTTGCTCCATCTTCCTCCTCCTCCATCCATCCATCTTCCTCCTTCTTATTTAGGATCTTGCTCCATCTTCCTCCTCCTCCACCTCCTCCTCCTCCATCCATCCATCTTCCTCCTTCTTATTTAGGATCTTGCTCCATCTTCCTCCTCCTCCATCCATCCATCTTCCTCCTTCTTATTTAGGATCTTGCTCCATCTTCCTCCTTCTTATTTAGGATCTTGCTCCATCTTCCTCCTTCTTATTTAGGATCTTGCTCCATCTTCCTCCTTCTTATTTAGGATCTTGCTCCATCTTCCTCCTTCTTATTTAGGATCTTGCTCCATCTTCCTCCTTCTTATTTAGGATCTTGCTCCATCTTCCTCCTTCTTATTTAGGATCTTGCTCCATCTTCCTCCTTCTTATTTAGGATCTTGCTCCATCTTCCTCCTTCTTATTTAGGATCTTGCTCCATCTTCCTCCTTCTTATTTAGGATCTTGCTCCATCTTCCTCCTTCTTATTTAGGATCTTGCTCCATCTTCCTCCTTCTTATTTAGGATCTTGCTCCATCTTCCTCCTTCTTATTTAGGATCTTGCTCCATCTTCCTCCTTCTTATTTAGGATCTTGCTCCATCTTCCTCCTTCTTATTTAGGATCTTGCTCCATCTTCCTCCTTCTTATTTAGGATCTTGCTCCATCTTCCTCCTTCTTATTTAGGATCTTGCTCCATCTTCCTCCTTCTTATTTAGGATCTTGCTCCATCTTCCTCCTTCTTATTTAGGATCTTGCTCCATCTTCCTCCTTCTTATTTAGGATCTTGCTCCATCTTCCTCCTTCTTATTTAGGATCTTGCTCCATCTTCCTCCTTCTTATTTAGGATCTTGCTCCATCTTCCTCCTTCTTATTTAGGATCTTGCTCCATCTTCCTCCTTCTTATTTAGGATCTTGCTCCATCTTCCTCCTTCTTATTTAGGATCTTGCTCCATCTTCCTCCTTCTTATTTAGGATCTTGCTCCATCTTCCTCCTTCTTATTTAGGATCTTGCTCCATCTTCCTCCTCCTCCACCTCCTCCTCCTCCATCCATCCATCTTCCTCCTTCTTATTTAGGATCTTGCTCCATCTTCCTCCTCCTCCATCCATCCATCTTCCTCCTTCTTATTTAGGATCTTGCTCCATCTTCCTCCTTCTTATTTAGGATCTTGCTCCATCTTCCTCCTTCTTATTTAGGATCTTGCTCCATCTTCCTCCTTCTTATTTAGGATCTTGCTCCATCTTCCTCCTTCTTATTTAGGATCTTGCTCCATCTTCCTCCTTCTTATTTAGGATCTTGCTCCATCTTCCTCCTTCTTATTTAGGATCTTGCTCCATCTTCCTCCTTCTTATTTAGGATCTTGCTCCATCTTCCTCCTTCTTATTTAGGATCTTGCTCCATCTTCCTCCTTCTTATTTAGGATCTTGCTCCATCTTCCTCCTTCTTATTTAGGATCTTGCTCCATCTTCCTCCTCCTCCACCTCCTCCTCCTCCATCCATCCATCCATCTTCCTCCTTCTTATTTAGAATCTTGCTCCATCTTCCTCCTCCTCCATCCATCCATCCATCTATTCATCCATCCATCTTCCTCCTTGTTATTTAGAATCCTGCTCCATCTTCCTCCACGACTCATTTTCTCCCGTTCATTCACGCCCGTTGTATAAGTCACTTTCGGATGAGGGGATGATAGTGATCAAACTGCCTTTTGGCTCCTTTCCCCTCATCTCTCTCTCTCTCTCTCTCTCTCTCTCTCTCTCTCTCTCTCTCTCTCTCTCTCTCTCTCTCTCTCTCTCTCCCTCCCACCGCCCCACTATCCATCAGCGCCACCTACCCCCCGGGGTAGATAACAGCCCCCAGTGGATTATGCCTGTTCCCTTGGGGTAGGGGTGTTAGGGGGTGTCACGTGATGACCGTCAGACCCAACCGTTTAAAGGATCGAAATGTGTGTGTGTGTGTGTGTGTGTGTGTGTGTGTGTGTGTGTGTGTGTGTGTGTGTGTGTAATGACTTGTTTGTATTGTGCGGGTTACGCCATTCACCCACCTCTCTCATACTACACAGTTTCTACTTTAAATCATTTCTAACAAGTTTCTCGCTTACTTTCTTGCTATGTCCTCAGGTTGTTCAGTCCCTACAACTTGCGAGGAACTGTTTACTATCTACGTCATCAATTAGGTGTAAGAAATGAAAGGTTGCGATCACGTCACTCCTCACTCTGCTCTCTCTCCCATGTTGGGCACATTTAATACCTTGAGCCTTTCCTTGTAACGTAGCTATCTCAAGTCTGATACCATTTTTTGCTACCCTCTTCTGGACCTTCTCCATTAGTCCTTCATGCTTCTTTAAATGCGGTGACTAAACTTGCCAATATATTTTGATTTTGGCCTTACCTAGACTTGGACGAGCTGCTGAATATTTCCTTAACTATGACCTTGAATGATATTCTCATAACTACCAGCAGAGGTTGTTCTCTTTACTATACTTCTGTGGTGGGATTCTTGGGATAGTTTAAGAATAAGGCCGATTCCCAAGTCTCTCTCACACATAGATTCCTGCAGTTTATTTCCTCCTCGATGATATCCATACCATAGCCTTCTTCTGCTGTGTCAAGTCCTCATAACTTTATATCAATTCGGGTTGAATTTCATCACCCATTTATCAGCACCACTTTAGATTTTGTTTACATCCCTTTGTAATTTAATGCAATTCTCCTAAAATTTTCACTTTCCTCGTGACCTTGGTGCCATCCTTGAAAAGGTTCAGTCAGGAGTCTACTTCCTGATGAATCCTTCACATGACTCAAGAAGAGTTATGGTCCCAGAAGAGAGACGTGCGGCCGATGTGGGTGAGAAGGAATTTAAACTGTAGATTAGTAAGAGATTGTCTGTCCTTATGTACCTGATAACAAAAGGAGGAGTGAAGAAGAGAGACATGTGTTTTGGGAGGAGCTGATTTGAGTGCTTCGGCATCTTTGATGCATGGGATCACCGCTCCTGGATAAGATACTAACTGACAGCCGTGTCAAGGAGAGACTGTTGAACGTGAATGTGCTGAGAGGGGCAGCTGGTGGGCTGTCAGATAATTTCTTTCGGCGGAGACGAGTGTGCAACACTGTAGTGGTCTGAGAAAAAAAAAGAAATGACATAGATGGGGAGAAGGTGAGTGAGCTAGGAGAAGAGCCTTCGCTACTGGGCTTTCAAGAGAGAATGAGTGAAGAATTGTTTAAGGTGACCGTAAATAAAACGAAGGAAGGGGTAAGGAGTGGAAGATATTGAAGGGAACAGTACACATGTTTGTGAGTGGTGTCTGATAGGTGGAAGGTGAGATGTGGACATATGAGAAAGGATAATAAGTGGTGGGATTAGAAAGTAAATACGAAGGTATTCAAACAGTAACAAACCAATGGGATCTTTTGGGGCTGTTTGTGATAGTGGAAGATATCAGAAACTCAGATTAGTATGGTAGAAGTTAAAAGGCATCCAGATAATTTAGGGAGAATAACCTGCAAGCTGTCAGTGTGACTTAGGAGGCCCAGATGATGTAAGTCGAGGACTTAAGGGGAATCATTTATCAAGTCTATACTTAAAGCAATATTGAAAGAGGAAAGAGAAGTATGTGGACGTTCGCTGCACGAAAAGTGTACAAGAGAAAGCTGCAGGTGATCAAGAGTAAGGTGCAAGACATGAAAAAAAAAAATGTAAATACAGTGATAAAGAGTATCAGCAAAATTCAGTGGAAAGACAAAAGTGATGGAAGAAGATGGATAGGGCGAGGAGAACAACTGGGAATATAATGAGAGAAGCTTTTGGGGAAGTGGTAGCAGGCAATAAAGAGGAGAACAGATGGAGTAAGAAATCGAAAAGACTGTTAAATGTATTGGATGATAGGATGACAAAGTGCAATGTCTGGGTGGAGGTGGTGTGAGGAGTGAGATAATCATGGCAATTGGTTTGATAAAAGTAGTAAGACAAAGTGTGACATGGGGTTGGAGTGGATGGGACAGCACTTGAATTTCTCAAGAAAGGGAATGATAGTGTTGTTGTATTCAGGACTTTCAGTGTATCTATCGCCCAAGATGCTGTACCTGAGGTCTAGTAGAATGCTTTCATATGCAATGAAATTAAATTCTGGAATTAAAGAGCATAAGTCTATTGATTTTACCCAGCAAGTTGTAAAGAAGAGCGGTGGTTGAAAGGGTGGTGGCACACACAGAGCTTCAGACTGGGGAAGAACAATTGTGGCTCTAGGAATGGAAGAAGTTATCTGGACTGTTTATTTTGAAGATGCTGTGTGTTAGAGAGTTAGAGGAAGGGAGGGCTTTGTATGTGGCATTTATGGATATGGAAAAAAAGGATGATAGTGCTGTTGAAATTGCCTTGTGGGATGTGCGACACTATATGGTGTAGGAGGAAAGCTACTAGAGGCAGTGAACAATTTTCATCAGGAGAGTAAGGCATGTGGACGAGAAGGGAGGAGAGTGCGTGGTTTCAAGTGAGGGTGGGTCTGTGTCAATGGTGGGGGTGTAACCATGGCTGTTTCGTCTGTTTGTGTTGGATTGGTGAGGAAGGTAAATTTAAAGGTCATGGAGAGAGTGGTGATCTAGGATCTGAGTCAGATGCTATCTATTGAATCTATTGATAACACGGCTCTAGTGAGTGATCCTAAGAAGTTGCAGAAGCTGGGATCCGAGTTTGAAAGAGTGCACGAAACTATGAACTTCATAGCTGATGCAATTAGATGTAAGGTGATGAAGTTGATCATGGGGCCAAGACAGGTTGATTTTACATGTGAGTTTGAGTGGTGGTGAGTCTGAAGAAAGTGGAGTACTTTTGATACCTGGGAGTGGACATGGCAGCGTAGAGCATTATAGGAACTTGAGAAAATCTACAGGGTAGGAGAAATGGGCAAAGGTGCAATGAGGATTGAGGAAGGAGAGGAAATTCATGCGTCGGGCAAGGATGAGTATGTTTGATGAAAAAATCCCGACGGTGCTATATCGTTTCGAGTCTTGGGGCATGACTGTAAATGAATGAAAGCGTTTTGACGTACTGGAAATGAAATACCTATGGACAGTGTGTGGGGTACATCGGGTTGATCGTGTAAGGAATGTTGGGGTAAGAGTGATGTGGCAGGATATAGAGTATGAATGAGAGAGCAGAGTAAGGGAGTGTTGAAATGGTATGATAGAGTGGCAGATATAGGGTGCTTTGGTCGAGGTAGTGTGCGAAGTAAGAGGGTTAGGGTTAATGATTTGGTAAACAGAGAAAAGGTAGTAAAAGCTTAGCGGAAGATGAAAGCCGGCAAGGCAGCGGGTTTGGATGGTATTGCAGTGGAATTTATTAAAAAAGGGGGTGACTGTATTGTTGACTGGTTGGTAAGGATATTTGATGTATGTATGACTCATGGTGAGGTGCCTGAGGATTGGCGTAATGCATGCATAGTGCCTTTATACAAAGGCAAAGGGGATAAAGGTAGGTGCTCAAATTACAGAGGTACAAGTCTGTTGAGTATTCCTGTGAAATTATATGGGAGAGTATTGATTGAGAGGGTGAAAGCATGTACAGAGCATCAGATTGGGAAAAGCAGTGTGGTTACAAAAGTGGTAGAGGGTGTGTGGATCAGGTGTTTGCTTTGAACAATGCATGTGAGAAATACTTAGAAAAGCAAATGGATTTGTATGTAGCATTTATGAATCTGAAGAAGGCACATGATAAAGTTGATAGAAATGCTCTGTGGAAGGTATTAAGAATATATGGTGTGGGAGGCAAGTTGTTAGAAACAGTGAAAAGTTTTTATCGAGGATGTACGGCATGTGTACGAGTAGGAAGAGAGGAAAGTGATTGGTTTTCAGTAAATGTCGGTTTGCGGCAGGGGTGCGTGATGTCTCCATGGTTGTTTAATTTGTTTATGGATGGGGTTGTTAGGAAGGTGAGTGCAAGAGTTTTGGAGAGAAGGCCAAGTATGCAGTCTGTTGCGGATGAGAGGGCTTGGGAAGTAAGTCAGTTGTTGTTCACTGATGATACAGCGCTGGTGGCTGATTCCGGTGAGAACCTGCAGAAGCTGGTGACTGAGTTGGTAAAGTGTGTGAAAGAAGAAAGCTGGGAGTAAATGTGAATAAGAGCAAGGTTATTAGGTACAGTAGGGTTGAGGGTCAAGTCAATTGAGATGTAAGTTTGAATGGAGAAAACCTAGAGGAAGTGAAGTGTTTTAGATATCTGGGAGTGGATTTTGCAGCGGATGGAACTACGGAAGCGGAAGTGAGTCACAGGGTGGGGGAGGGGGCGAAAGTTCTGGGAGCGTTGAAAAATGTGTGAAAGGCGAGAACGTTATCTCGGAAAGCAAATATGGGTATATTTGAAGGAGTAGTGGTTCCGACAATTTCATATGGTTGCGAGGCATGGGCTATAGATAGAGTTGTGCGGAGGAGGATGGATGTGCTGGAAATGAGATGTTTGAGGACAATATGCGGTATGAGGTGGTTTGATCGAGTAAGTAATGAAAGGGTAAGAGAGATGTATGGTGATAATAAGAGTGTGGTTGAGAGAGCAGAAGAGGGTGTGTTGAAATGGTTTGGTCACATGGAGAGAACGAGTGAGGAAAGATTGACAAGGAGGATATATGTCTCAGAGGTGGAGGGAACTAGGAGAAGTGGGAGACCAAATTGGAGGTGGAAAGATGGCGTGAAAAATATTTTGAGCGATCGGGGCCTGAACATGCAGGAGGGTGAAAGGCGTGCAAGGAATAGAGTGAATTGAATCGATGTGGTATACCGGGGTCGACGTGCTGTCAATGGATTGAATCAGGGTATGTGAAGCGTCTAGGGTAAAGCTTAGAAAGTTCTGTGGGGCCTGGATGTGGAAAGGGAGCTGTGGTTTCGGTGCATTATACATGACAGCTAGAGACTGAGTGTGAACGACTGTGGCCTTTGTTGTTTTTTCCTAGCGGTACCTCGTGCGCATGAGGGGGGGAGGAGATTGTCATTTCATGTGTGGCGGGGTGGCGATTAGAATGAATAGAGGCAGCAAGTATGAATCATGTACATGTGTATATATGTATATGTCTGTGTATATATATGGCGTCCTAGCTTCGTCTCTTCGATGTATATCAACTGACTGTTATATCTCTCTCTTGTGTCTCCCCTGATGATGTGATTATTACACGAAAGTGCACTTGGAACCTTATCGTGTTTCATTTTCCCCGTGGACTTATAGGAATATATCATATATATATATATATATATATATATATATATATATATATATATATATATATATATATATATATATATATATAGATAGATAGATAGATAGATAGATAGATAGATAGATAGATAGATAGATAGATATAAGTGAGTATGTACGCAATTGTGTTAGATGGAACAAACTCACACCGCCGACAGCACAGCAGTAGACACCAGCACTTGTGAGCAGCAGGACCTGGTCAGTGCGGACTGGTCCAGCCGCTCACCCTGCCCACTCCCAGTACATTCATAGCCTCAGTACACTCCATCTCCTCCCTAATCTCTCGCCTCTTACTCTCCCTTGTTCTCCTTCCTTCCTTCCTCCCTAACGTCTAACGCTTACGAAAAACAAAAACCTAACATTACATAACCCACAGTTTATTTTGGATCAGATCATTTTTTCTCTACATATTCATAAGGATACAAATCATTCAGCTTTCCCTCTATGATTGTAGAATACACCTGACAGATGAGACGGCTCATGACGTAATAGCCGTAAGAACGGAGAAGGTGGTAAATATGGATCTGTTGATTCTTTAAGGCAACATATAATCAGAAACTGGGCGACCTCGACAAACCGGTTTCACTCTGAGCCGAAAGGGTATCAGAAACTTTAGCCCGGGTCTCTGAGAGAAGTGAAAGTCGATACAGGTTTATAGAGTGATTAATTACTTAGCGGGTTTTTGCTTAAATGCTATCTGACTGTGTGTGTGTGTGTGTGTGTGTGTGTGTGTGTGTGTGTCAGTCAATGCACATAGTGTGTCTGCGTATGTACGTTCGTGGACGTTTGTGTGTCTCTGTGTCAGCTATATCCACCTAATAACAATAATGAAAAATAAAAATAATAATAATTATTACAATGATAATGATAATGATAATAACAATAATGATAATAATAATAATAATAATAATAATGATAATAATAATAATAATAATAATAATAATAATAATAATAACAATGATAATAGTAATCATAATGATAATAATGATAATAATAGTGATAATAATGATAATAATAACAATAATAATAATAATGATAATAATGATAATAATAATAATAATGTTAATAATGATAATTATAATAATAATAATAATAACAATAATTTTTTTTTTTTTTTAAACTTTGTCGCTGTCTCCCGCGTTTGCGAGGTAGCGCAAGGAAACAGACGAAAGAAATGGCCCAACCCCCCCCCCATACACATGTATATACATACGTCCACACACGCAAATATACATACCTACACAGCTTTCCATGGTTTACCCCAGACGCTTCACATGCCTTGATTCAATCCACTGACAGCACGTCAACCCCGGTATACCACATCGCTCCAATTCACTCTATTCCTTGCCCTCCTTTCACCCTCCTGCATGTTCAGGCCCCGATCACACAAAATCTTTTTCACTCCATCTTTCCACCTCCAATTTGGTCTCCCTCTTCTCCTTGCTCCCTCCACCTCCGACACATATATCCTCTTGGTCAATCTTTCCTCACTCATCCTCTCCATGTGCCCAAACCACTTCAAAACACCCTCTTCTGCTCTCTCAACCACGCTCTTTTTATTTCCACACATCTCTCTTACCCTTACGTTACTCACTCGATCAAACCACCTCACACCACACATTGTCCTCAAACATCTCATTTCCAGCACATCCATCCTCCTGCGCACAACTCTATCCATAGCCCACGCCTCGCAACCATACAACATTGTTGGAACCACTATTCCTTCAAACATACCCATTTTTGCTTTCCGAGATAATGTTCTCGACTTCCACACATTCTTCAAGGTCCCCAGAATTTTCGCCCCCTCCCCCACCCTATGATCCACTTCCGCTTCCATGGTTCCATCCGCTGCCAGATCCACTCCCAGATATCTAAAACACTTCACTTCCTCCAGTTTTTCTCCATTCAAACTCACCTCCCAATTGACTTGACCCTCAACCCTACTGTACCTAATAATAATAATAATAATAATAATAATAATAATAATAATAATAATGATAATAATAACAATAATACTATAAATAATAATATTGATGATAATAATGGTAATGGTAATTATGATAATGATAATAGTAGTGATTATAATGATAACACTAATAATGTTAATGTTGATATTGATAATTACAATAATAATGATGATGATGAAAACGATTTATTGAAAAAGGACGGACGAAGGTTCAAAAATGTATAGAAAACAGCAATGAACAAAAGGGGAGGGGGGGCGTCATCTGAAATATAGGGTTAACAAAGAATACTTATATGAACAATAGAGGGTCAGAGACAGAAAGATATAGGTTGATATACCATAAATAATCACTTGATCATGAACATAAGGCTCGAGACGAGTCTGTTACTGTGGTGGTCCGGACGAGACCATATGGGTCCGAGGCAGGTGTGTCGCCGACCTGCAGCCCTGGGACAAATGATCTCAGGTGTCAAGAGCTGACGGTGGCGGGTTATTGAACATTAGCTTCGTCCCTAACTGCCGGATGAGGTCCAGGTGAGGACTGGTGAGAGAGAATCGAGTTCATTGTATTCAACGGGTCTTCACAGATGGTGTAAGGGTGGATCGAGGGTCATCTTGCTTGCCCTTTCCCGCACTTATCTTGGAGTCTCTCTTGTGCTGTGGACAAGGGAGCAGATCAGTTTGGGGAGACATAAGGGGGTTGAGGAGGACTGACAGTTGCATGGAGGTTCCTATGTTCAGGAGGGAGTTCCGGGGGAAGTCCAAGTCCAGAGTGACGCCGAGAGGCTTAGTGGAGGAAGCTGAGGTCTAATGGCACATTAGGGGGTGTGGGACAGGGTTGGAAGCTTGGTGGAGTGAACAACCTGGAGGAGGCTGAGGTCTAGTGAGACAGTACGGGGTGTGGGACAGGGTTGGAAGCTTGGTGGACTGAACAACCTGGAGAAGGCTAGGGTCTAGTGAGAAAGGGTGGGAAAAGGTTGGAAGCGTGAGTGACGTTATCAACTACGCGTCTTGGTTTGGTTGATGATGACGTTATCAACTATGCGTCTTGGTTTGGTTGATGATGACGCTATTAACAACGCGTCTTGGTTTGGTTGATGATGACGCTATTAACAACGCGTCTAGGGTTTGGTTGATGATGACGTTATCAACAACGCGTCTTGGTTTGGTTGATGATGACGTTATCAACAACGCGTCTTGGTTTGGTTGAAGATGACGTTATTAACTACGGGTCTTGGTTTGGTTGATGTTGACGTTATTAACTACGGGTCTTGGTTTGGTTGATGATGACGTTATCAACAACGCGTCTTGGTTTGGTTGAAGATGACGTTATCAACTACGGGTCTTGGTTTGGTTGATGATGACGTTATTAACTACGGGTCTTGGTTTGGTTGATGATGAAGTTATCAACAACGCGTCTTGGTTTGGTTGATGATGTTGTAGATGGTTCAGATCTGGAGGTTGGTAAGAATGGTCTTCAAGGATGATTTTGCAACCATGAGAGCGAACACCCGTGCTTGTGTACGGACACCTGGATGTGTATCTAACTTGTAACTTTTCCATTTTGGTCTCGTTATCCTCTGAACACCAAGCTTGTTGGCCACTTCTGGAAGACCGAGGCTTACCCGGGCCGGCCACATAGGCAGAGAGAGATTTACACAGACACACACAAGACCATGTCCCTCACCTCAGCCTTAGCCTCCATCTCCATGACACGAGCCTTAGGTTCCCATCCTTCGTAGTGAGTCTCGTGTGTGGCATACATTTGTAAACATTTCTTTTGTCATCCAGTTCAGTGCTTCCTGGTGGTGGCTGCAGTAAGGTAAACCACTTGAATGATATGAAGATTCGATAACTAGACCTCTCTCTCTCTCTCTCTCTCTCTCTCTCTCTCTCAATTGAATGCGTAAGGTGTCGATCCCCGAGCCACACGTGGCTAGCGGGAGCCACCACTGTGGCAGCTGCATTTTTAGCATAGATGGTGAGGCAGATAGTCGGATGGTATCCCACCATGGGTAATGTACATCCCCACCTCCCCTGTCCATCTCGTATATCCCGTCCATGTAATTACCGCCGTGATGGAAAGGAGTCGTAACTCATCTTTATTCTCCTCTTTTTTTTATGAGCCGCCTCTGATGTTCTCGTTCGATGATATCTTTATTAGAAATGTATACATGGAAAATGTAAATATATATATATATATATGTTATATGAATGTATTTATATTTATTTGTTCGTGAATATGTATAAACACACACACACACACACACACACACACACACACACCCCTCGGCCACACGGAGGTTCTGTGCATAGTGTTTTGTAAGGTTGAAGCAAAGCACGAAGCACGAGGTGACTAGTGGCTGTATCTCTTAACCTCCCTGTGGCCGGGGTAGCCGGGCGACCCACCCAAGGTTCGAATCCGACCCGTGGTATTAATACATTTGTCTCTGTATCGATAGATTAATCAAATCATCGATGCTGCGATAAATCAGAGTCTGTGTTACTGGTGTTACCCACGACATATCTAAATTACAGTGCAGCGAAAGGAAGCACTACTCCCAGTAGCAGGGAAATGTAGACGCCTTTACATACAGAAGTTCTTTGACGAGACTCTACCCCTAGTGATACAGCCTCACCATAGGCGAGATTTTTTTTCACTCTCGGTGTAACCTCGAGGAGGCGGAGTCCGGCAACACAGTGGCGGTGACGGATGCCGGGTAACGTGGACTCCATGTTGGCGAGGGTACCCGTCATTTCCAATCACAGGAAGGTAGTAACTGACAAGTGTAATGTAGAAGACCAATGTGTTTCAAACCTTCCTGGGAGTCGCAAACTGTCCTTGCTGAGCTAACAGGATCACTTTGCCCTAAACCATAGATTCGAATGAACTGAACAAGTGAGCGACATCAAAATGGCCTGGACTCCAGCCTCTTTTTTCCTTTCGTCATTTATTTGTGGTCCAAAGATTTAGATCCCCACGACTCTGCTTGTCCAGGCCACTAGGGATGAACAGATATCCCGAGCCGAGGGTAGTCAGGCAAATCCAGCTGAGAGGCGCTGATTACAGACTCGTCCTACCATCAGGCGAGATGGCGATATGGCGATGGTGCTTTGTGAGTCGACACACTGTCATCCGTTTTCTAGCGGCGTCTCCCCCCCTCAAGTGGAGGTTATATGAACACATTTCCTCATATTTGCATCCATAATGGCGCCTACATGTACAGGTTCATACATATATGTATGTGTGTATGTATGATATGTGTATATGTGTATGTGAACATGCAGAAGGGTGGAAGGCGTGCACGGGATAAAGAAAATTGGGACGATTGTGCCATACAGGGGTCGACGTGCTATCAATGGACTGAACCAGGGACTATTTGGTAAAAAAATGACTTGTTTACCAAATGGCGTCATAGCTTCGTCTCTTCGTTGTATATCAACTGACCTATATATATATATATATATATATATATATATATATATATATATATATATATATATATATATATATATATAAACGAAATATGGTTGAGAAAGTTAAAAAGTGCTGAAATGATTTGGATACATGGAGAGATATAGTAAGGGAGGCTGACAAAAACGGCACTTGTGTCGGAAGTGGAGGGTGTAAGAAGGGTCGTTATAAGTAAGAAAGTGTGTTTTAGTTGGGAATGAGCACCCTCCACCACCCGCAGACTCTAGCTTCCGAAGAAAAGGTGCCTGAGAGGATACCGGAGAGCATTATCCACGGGCCTAAATCAGCATACATGAAGGTGTCAGCTCAAGCCAAGAGAGTTCCCTGCGTTGCATCCACTTGCCAGAGACTAATGTTATATGGCCAGAAGACTAGGGAGCCTATCTGAAGGATCCAGGTGCTTATGTTAAGAAATGGGTTGTGCTAGATGATAACACATGCTTCAGTCTTAGGAAACATCTAACATGAGAGTCCCAAACTGTGGTACTGGGAATGATGGGCATGCTTTAGTGAAATCATGAGCAGAGCTGTAGATGAGCCATGTTTTCTACATGCCATATGGATTTTGATATGTGAATCAGAAAATAACCAGTGTCTAGATAACATATACTGAGCAAAATATATATAATGTATGTATAGATCAGAAAGCAGACACAAAAACACGCACACACATGAAGATACTTGTGCATATCCACATGCATACCCATCCATTTTCATGTGCACATTGCCTGTACTGCATCAAATTCTTATATTCACTCTCAACATTTTTGAATTGTTGAAAATCTCACCACACCAACAAATTTGAAAATTAAGTCTAGACACGGAACGATGGAGCGAAAGATGTTTGAAGAATTCGAGTGTCAAGAGTGCAAGTAATAGAATGGATTTGTTCGATGTAGTACACAAGGGGCGACGCGCTGTCTATGGACTGAACCAGTGCTTATGACATGGTCAGGCGAACGCATAGAAAGGCCATTGGGTCCTGGTTGTGGATAAGGGGCCATGGTTTAGGGTCAATAAACTCGACTGATATATATATATATATATATATATATATATATATATATATACGAACATAGTGCATAGAAACGCGCACCTTCATAGAACATACAAACCTCCAACAGCCAGGATCGAACCCGGGACCCCTGTGCAAGAGGCGGGAATGCTAACCACTAGGCTATGGGCCTGGCTATTAGGAAATAACTATTCGAATACTATGTACTCGAATGCCCTTCGTTTCACGTTGGTGAGCAACAGGGTCTGCACCGGTCATTTCCCAACAGGCGCACATAGCCAGCAGATAGCATGTTACCGAACCTAACTGTACAACGCGGAGGTATATGAATACGAACATAGTGCATAAAAACGTGCACCTTCATGGAACATACAAACATCCAATAGCCAAGTTCGAACCCGGGACCCCTGTGCAAGAAGCGGGAATGCTAGGTATTAAGAGTATATGGTGTAGGAGGTAAGTTACTAGAACCAGTGAAAATATTTTATTAAGGATGTATGGCATGTGTACGAGTAGGAAGAGAGGAAAGTGAGTGGTTCCCAGTGAATGTCGGTTTACGACAGGGGTGCGTGATGTTTTCATGGTTGTTTAATTTGTTTATGGATGGGGTTGTTAGGGAGGTGAATGTAACGGTTTTGGAGGGAGGGGCAAATATGAAGTCTGTTGTGAATGAGAGGGCTTGGGAAGTGTCAGTAGTTGTTCGCTGATGATACAGCGCTGGTAGCTGATTCGGGTGAGAAACTGCAGAAGCTGGTGAATGAGTTTCGTAAAGTGTGTGAAAGAAGAAAACTTAGAGTAAAAGTGAAAAAGAGCAAGGTTCAGCAGGGTTGAGGGACAAGTTAAATAGGAGGTAAGTTTGAATGGAGAAAAACTGGAGGAAGTGAAGTGTTTTATATATCTGGGAATGGATTTAGCAGCGGATGGAACCATGGAAGCGGAAGTGAGTCACAAGGTGTGGGAGGGGGCGAAAGTTCTGAAAGCGTTGAAGAATGTGTAGAAGACGAGAACCGTATCCGGGAGAGGAAAAATGGGTATGTTTGAAGGAATATTGGCTCCAACAATGTTATATGGTTGCGGGGCATGGGCTATAGATTGGGTAGTGGGGAGGAGGGAGGATGTGTTGGAAATGAGATGTTTGAGGACAATCTTTCCTCACTCATCCTCACCATGTGACCAAACCATTTCAACACACCCTCTTCTGCTCTGTCAACCACACTCGTTTTATTACCATACATCTCTCTTATCCTCTCATTAATTACTTGATCAATTCACCTCACACCACATACTGTCCTCAAATGTTTAATTTCCGATACATCCACCCTCCTTCGTACAACCCTATCTACGCCCCATGCCCTGCAACCACATAACACTGTTGGAGCTACTATTCATTCAAACATACCAATTTTTGCTCTCCGAGATAACGTTTTCTCCTTCCACACATACTTCATCGCTCCCAGCACCTTCGCCCCCTCCCCCACCCTGCGACTCACTTCCGATTCCATGGTTCCATCCGCTGCCAAATCCACTCCCAGATATCTAAACACTTCGCTTCCTCCAATTTTTCTCCAGTCAACCTTATATCACAATTAACTTGTCACCCAACCCTGCTGAACCTAGTAACCTTGCTGTTATTCACATTTACTCTCAACTTTCTCCTTTCACACGCTTTACCAAACTCAGTCACCAATTTCTGCAGTTTCTCACTCGAATCGCCACTAGAGCTGTATCATCGGTGAACAACAACTGACTCACTTCCCAAGCCCTCTCATCCACAACAGACTGCATACCCGCTCTTTTCTCCAAAGCTCTTGTATTTACCTTCCTAGCCACCCCATCCATAAACAAATTAAACAACCTTAGGGACAATACACACCCATGTCGCAGACCGACATTCACTGGGAACCAACCACTCTCCTCTCTCCCAGCTCCTACACATGCATTACATCGTTCGTAAAAACGTTTCATTGCTTCTAGCAGCTTATCTTCCACACCATATACTCTTAATACCTTCCACAAATCATCTTTATCAACCCTATCATATGCCTTCATCAGATCCATAAATGCTACATGCAAATCCATCTGACTTTTTAAGTATTTCTCACTCGCATTCTTCAAAGCAAACACCTGATCGACACATCCTCTACCACTTCTGAAACCATATATGTGTGTATATATATATCTTTTTTTTTTATTATACTTTGTCGCTGTCTCCCGCGTTTGCGAGGTAGCGCAAGGAAACAGACGAAAGAAATGGCCCAACCCCCCCCATACACATGTATATACATACGTCCACACACGCAAATATACATACCTACACAGCTTTCCATGGTTTACCCCAGACGCTTCACATGCCTTGATTCAATCCACTGACAGCACGTCAACCCCGGTATACCACATCGCTCCAATTCACTCTATTCTTTGCCCTCCTTTCACGCTCCTGCATGTTCAGGCCCCGATCACACAAAATCTTTTTCACTCCATCTTTCCACCTCCAATTTGGTCTCCCTCTTCTCCTTGTTCCCTCCACCTCCGACACATATATCCTCTTGGTCAAACTTTCCTCACTCATCCTCTCCATGTGCCCAAACCACTTCAAAACACCCTCCTCTGCTCTCTCAACCACGCTCTTTTTATTTCCACACATCTCTCTTACCCTTACATTACTTACTCGATCAAACCACCTCACACCACACATTGTCCTCAAACATCTCATTTCCAGCACATCGACCCTCCTGCGCACAACTCTATCCATAGCCCACGCCTCGCAACCATACAACATTGTTGGAACCACTATTCCTTCAAACATACCTATTCTTGCTTTCCGAGATAATGTTCTCGACTTCCACACATTCTTCAAGGCTCCCAGGATTTTCGCCCCCTCCTCCACCCTATGATCCACTTTCGCTTCCATGGTTCCATCCGCTGCCAGATCCACTCCCAGATATCTAAAACACTTTACTTCCTCCAGTTTTTCTCCATTAAAACTTACCTCCCAATTGATTTGACCCTCAACCCTACTGTACCTAATAACCTTGCTCTTATTCACATTTACTCTTAACTTTCTTCTTTCACACACTTTACCAAACTCAGTCACCAGCTTCTGCAGTTTCTCACATGAATCAGCCACCAGCGCTGTATCATCAGCGAACAACAACTGACTCACTTCCCAAGCTCCCTCATCCACAACAGACTTCATGCTTGCCCCTCTTTCCAAAACTCTTGCATTCACCTCCCTAACAACCCCATCCATAAACAAATTAAACAACCATGGAGACATCACACACCCCTGCCGCAAAACCTACATTCACTGAGAACCAATCACTTTCCTCTCTTCCTACACGTACACATGCCTTACATCCTCGATAAAAACTTTTCACTGCTTCTAACAACTTGCCTCCCACACCATATATTCTTAATACCTTCCACAGAGCATCTCTATCAACTCTATCATATGCCTTCTCCAGATCCATAAATGCTACATACAAATCCATTTGCTTTTCTAAGTATTTCTCACATACATTTTTCAAAGCAAACACCTGATCCACACATCCTCTACCACTTCTGAAACCACACTGCTTTTCCCCAATCTGATGCTCTGTACATGCCTTCACCCTCTCAATCAATACCCTACAATATAATTTACCAGGAATACTCAACAAACTTATACCTCTGTAATTTGAGCACTGACTCTTATCCCCTTTGCCTTTGTACAATGGCACTATGCACGCATTCCGCCAATCCTCAGGCACCTCACCATGAGTCATACATACATTAAATAACCTTACCAACCAGTCAACAATACAATATATACAATATGTATATATATATATATATATATATATTAATATATATATATATATATATATATATATATATATATATATATATATATATATATATATATATATATATTTATATATATATATATATATATATATATATATATATATATATATATATATATATATATATATATATATATATATATATTAAGAATATATGGTGTGGGAGGCAAGTTGTTAGAAGCAGTGAAAAGTTTTTATCGAGGATGTAAGGCATGTGTACGTGTAGGAAGAGAGGAAAGTGATTGGTTCTCAGTGAATGTAGGTTTGCGGCAGGGGTGTGTGATGTCTCCATGGTTGTTTAATTTGTTTATGGATGGGGTTGTTAGGGAGGTAAATGCAAGAGTCCTGGAAAGAGGGGCAAGTATGAAGTCTGTTGGGGATGAGAGAGCTTGGGAAGTGAGTCAGTTGTTGTTCGCTGATGATACAGCGCTGGTGGCTGATTCATGTGAGAAACTGCAGAAGCTGGTGACTGAGTTTGGTAAAGTGTGTGGAAGAAGAAAGTTAAGAGTAAATGTGAATAAGAGCAAGGTTATTAGGTACAGTAGGGTTGAGGGTCAAGTCAATTGGGAGGTGAGTTTGAATGGAGAAAAACTGGAGGAAGTGAAGTGTTTTAGATATCTGGGAGTGGATCTGGCAGCGGATGGAACCATGGAAGCGGAAGTGGATCATAGGGTGGGGGAGGGGGCGAAAATTTTGGGAGCCTTGAAAAATGTGTGGAAGTCGAGAACATTATCTCGGAAAGCAAAAATGGGTATGTTTGAAGGAATAGTGGTTCCAACAATGTTGTATGGTTGCGAGGCGTGGGCTATGGATAGAGTTGTGCGCAGGAGGATGGATGTGCTGGAAATGAGATGTTTGAGGACAATGTGTGGTGTGAGGTGGTTTGATCGAGTAAGTAACGTAAGGGTAAGAGAGATGTGTGGAAATAAAAAGAGCGTGGTTGAGAGAGCAGAAGAGGGTGTTTTGAAATGGTTTGGGCACATGGAGAGAATGAGTGAGGAAAGATTGACCAAGAGGATATATGTGTCGGAGGTGGAGGGAACGAGGAGAAGAGGGAGACCAAATTGGAGGTGGAAAGATGGAGTGAAAAAGATTTTGTGTGATCGGGGCCTGAACATGCAGGAGGGTGAAAGGAGGGCAAGGAATAGAGTGAATTGGAGCGATGTGGTATACAGGGGTTGACGTGCTGTCAGTGGATTGAATCAAGGCATGTGAAGCGTCTGGGGTAAACCATGGAAAGCTGTGTAGGTATGTATATTTGCGTGTGTGGACGTGTGTATGTGCATGTGTATGGGGGGGGGTTGGGCCATTTCTTTCGTCTGTTTCCTTGCGCTACCTCGCAAACGCGGGAGACAGCGACAAAGTATAAAAAAAAAAAAAAAAAAAAAAAAAAATATATATGTGTGTGTGTGTGTGTGTGTGTGTCTGTGTGTCTGTGTGCACACATGTGTTCCTGGTTCTGTGTACATGGTGGCGGAAACACTTGGATAATTACCTCGGGGAGAGATTGTTATTCTGGTGCTCTACTGTGTCCAGGTGGAGTGGTTCGTGGTGTCTCGTTGTGCTGATGTAGTATCATCGCTATTATCTGGTAGGTTACACAATTCCTGATTTTTATCGTAATCAACCGTATACGTGTCTCGTTATCCCTACTGATACTTTTCATATTTTTTTTTCCTCATAGATTTGATATGTGATTGACTGACGGTGTGCACTATGACATGCGTAAATGTCTGGATTCGAACCCTGATTCGCACTTGCTTCTTCTGTCCATTATTCGACTTACCCGAAATCTTTCTTTTCTAATATGTTTGGTTTTTCTTTACCTTACGTTTATATATGTATATATATATATATATATATATATATATATATATATATATATATATATATATATATATATATATATATATATACACACATATATATATATATATATATATATATATATATATATATATATATATATATATATATATATGTATATATATTTTAGGGAGAATAAACAGATGTTTTGGAAGGAGGTAAATAAAATGCGTAAGACGATGGAACAAATGGGAACATCAGTGAAGGGGACTAATGGGGAGGGGATAACAAGTAGTGGTGATGTGAGAAGGAGATGGAGTGAGTATTTTGAAGGTTTGTTGAATGTGTTTGATAATAAAGTGGCAGATATAGGGTGTTTTGGTCAAGGTGGTGTGCAAAGTGAGAGGGATAGGGAATATAATTTGGTAAACAGAGAAGAGGTAGTAAAAGCTTTGCGGAAGATGAAAATCGGCAAGGCAGAGGGTTTGGATGGTATTAGAGTGGAATTTATTAAAAAAGGGGGTGACTGCATTGTTGACTGGTTGGTAAGGATATTTAATGTATGTATGACTCATGGTGAGATACCTGAGGACTGGCGGCATGCATGCATAGTGCCATTGTACAAAGGCAAAGGGGATAAGAGTGAGTGCTCAAATTACAGAGGTATAAGTTTGTTGAGTATTCCTGGGAAATTATATGGGAGAGTATTGATTGAGAGGGTGAAGGCATGTACAGAGCATCAGATTCGGGAAGAGCAGTGTGGTTTCAGAAGTGGTAGATGATGTGTGGATCAGGTGTTTGCTTTGAAAAATGTATTTGAGAAATACTTAGAAAAGCAAATGGATTGTATGTAGCATTTATGGATCTGGAGAAGGCATATGATAGAGTTGATAGGGATGTTCTATGGAAGGTATTAAGAATATATGGTGTGGGAGGCAAGTTGTTAGAAGCAGTGAAAAGTTTTTATCGAGGATGTAAGGCATATGTACGTGTAGGAAGAGAGGAAAGTGATTGGTTCTCAGTGAATCTTGGTTTGCGGCAGGGGTGTGTGATGTCTCTATGGTTGTTTAATTTGTTTATGGATGGGGTTGTTAGGGAGGTGAATGCAAGAGTTTTGGAAAGAGGGGCAAGTATGCAGTCTGTTGTGGATGAGAGAGCTTGAAAAGTGAGTCAGTTGTTGTTCGCTAATGATACAGGGCTGGTGGCTGATTCATGTAAGAAACTGCAGAAGGTGGTGAATGAGTTTGATGAAGTGTGTGAAAGAAGGGAGTTGAGAGTAAATGTGAATAAGAGCAAGGTTATTAGGTACAGTAGAGTTAAGGGTCAAGTCAATTGGGAGGTTAGTGTGAATGGAGAAAAACTGGAGGAATTGAAGTGTTTCAGATATCTGGCAGTGGATTTGGCAGCGGATGGAACCATGGAAGCGGAAGTTAATCATAGGGTGGGGGAGGGGGCGAAAACCATGGGAGCCTTGAAGAATGTGTGGAAGTCGAGAACATTATCTCGGAAAGCAAAAATGGGTACGTATGAAGGAATGGTGGTTCCAACATTGTTGTATGGTTGCGAGGCGTGGGCTATGAATAGAGTTGTGCGCAGGAGGGTGGGTCTGCTGAAAATGAGATATTTGAGGACAATATGTAGTGTGAGGTGGTTTGCTCGAATAAGTAATAATAGGGTTATAGAGATGTGTGGTAATAAAAAGAGAGTTGTTGAGAGAGCAGAAGAGGTTGTTTTGAAATGGTTTGGTCACATGGAGAGAATGAGTGAGGAAAGATTGACCAAGAGGATATATGTGTCAGAGGTGGAGGGAACGAGGAGAAGTGGGAGACCAAATTTTTGGTGGAAAGATGGAGTGAAAAAGATTTTGTGTGATCGGGGCCTGAACATGCAGGAGGGTGAAAGGCGGGCAAGGAATAGAGTGAATTGGAACGATGTGGGGTACCGGGGTCGACGTGCTGTCAGTGGATTGAACCAGGGTATGCGAAGCGTCTGGGGTAAACCATAAAAATTTCTGTGGGGCCTGGATGTGGAAAGGGAGCTGTGGTTTCGGTGCATTATTACATGACAGCTAGAGACTGAGTGTGAACGAATTGGGGCTTTGTTGTCTTCCTAGCGCTAACTCGCACACATGAGGGGGAAGGGGGTTGTTATTTCATGTATGGCAAGATGGCGACGGGAATGAATAAAGGCAGACAGTATGAATTATGTACATATATATATATGTATATGTCTGTGTGCGTATATATATGTATACGTTGAGGTGTATAGGTATGTATATTTGCGTGTGTGGACGTGTATGTATATACATGTGTATATGGGTGGGTTGGGCTAGTCTTTCGTCTGCTTCCTTGCGCTACCTCGCTAACGCGGGAGAGAGCGACAAAGCAAAATAAAAAACTATAGTATTCTATATATATATGTATATATGTATATATATATATATATATATATATATATATATATATATATATATATATATATATATATATATATATATATATATATGCACTTGCTGCCTTTATCCATTTCTGTCGCCATCCACACCACACACGAAATAGGATCCCCCAACAGCGAGGCAGCGCCAGGAATAGACAAAATAGGCTACATTCGTTCACACTCAGTCTCTAGCTGTCATGCGGAATGCACCGAAACCACAGCTCCCTTTCTAAAGCCAGACCCCACAGACCTTTCCATGGTTTGCGCCAGACGTTTCACATGATCTGGTTTAATCCATTGACAGCACGTCGACCCGGTATACCACATCGTTCCAATTCACTCTATTCCTTGCACGCCTTTCACCCTCCTGTATGTTTAGGACCCGATCGCTCAAAATCGTTTTCGCTCTATCCTTCCACTTCCAATTTTGTCTCCCGCTTCTTCTTCCCTCAACCTCTGACACATATATCCTTTTAGTCAATCTTTCCTCACTCATTCTTTCTCTGTGTCCAAACCTCTTCAACATACCCTCTTCTGCTCTCTCAGCAACACTCTTTTTATTACCACACACCTCTCTTACTCTTTCATTACTTAGTCGATCAAACCACCTCACACCACATATTGTCCTGAAACATTTCAATTCCAACACTTCCACCCTTCCCCGCACATCCCCATTTATAACCCATGCCTCGCAAGCATATAACATTGTCAGAATCACTCTTCCTTCAAACATACCCATTTTTGCTCTACGAGATAGCGTTCTCGCCTTCCACACATTCTTCAACGCTCCTAGAGCCTTTGCTCCCTCACCAACCCTGTGACTCACTTTCGCATCCATGGTGCCATCCGCTGCTAAGTCCACTTCCATATATCTAAAACACTTCTCCTCCTTCAGTATTTCTCCATTCAAACTTACTTCCCACCTAACTCGTCCCTCAACCGTAGTGAAACTTATAACCTTGCTCGCTTTCACATCAACTTGTCCCTCAAACCTACGGTACCTAATAACCTTGCTGTTATTCACATTTACTCTCGACTTTCTTCTTTCACATACTTTGCCAAACTCAGTCACCAACTTCGGCAGTTTCTCCCGGAATCAGCCACCAGCGCTGTATCATCAACGAACAACAGCTGACTTACTTCCCAAGCCCTCTCATCCACAACAAACTGCACTACCCCTCTCTCCAAAAGTCTAGCATTCACCTCCCTAACCACCCCATCCAGAAACAAATTAAACTACCATGAAGACATCACTCACCTCTGCCGCAAACCAACATTCACTGGGAACCAATTACTTTCCTCTCTTCCTACTTGTACCCAAGCCTTACATCGTTGGTAATAACTTTTCACTGCTTCTAGCAACTTACCTCCCACACCATATATTCTTAATACCTTCCACAGAGCATCTCTATCCACCCTATCATATGCCTTCTCCAGATCCATAAATACTACATATAGATCCATCTGTTTTTCTCAGCATTTCTCATATACATTTTTCAAAGCAAACACCTGATCCACGCATCCTCTACCACTTCTGAAACCACACTGCTCTTCCCCAATCTAATGCTCTCTACATGCCTTTATCCTCTCAATCAATACCCTCCCATATAATTTCCCAGGAATACTCAACAAACTTATACCTCTGTAATTTGAAAACTCACCTTTATCCCCTTTGCCTTTGAACAACGGAACTATACATGCATTCCGCTAATCCTCAGGTTCGTTACCATGAGCCATACATACACTGAATATCCTTACCTACCAATCAACAACATAGTTACCCCCTATTTTATGAATTTCACTGCAATACCATCCAAACCCGCCGCCTTGCCGGATTTCATCTTCCGCAAAGCTTTCACTTCCTCTTTGTTAACCAAACCACTCTCCCTGACCTCACTTCGCACACCACCCCAACCAAAACACCCTATATCTGCCGCTCTTTCATCAAACACATTCAACAAATCTTCATAATATTCACTCCATCTCCTTCTCACTTCATCAGTACTCGCTATTAACTGCCCATTTGCCCCTTTCACCGATGTTCCTATTTGTTTTCTTGTCATACGTACTTTATTTATTTACCCCTTTCAAAACATCTTTTTATTTTCCCTAATATTAAATGATACTCTCTCACCCCAACTCTCATTTAACCTCTTTTTCACCTCTTGCATCTTTCTCTTAACCTCCTGCCGTTTTCTCTTATACATCTCCCAGTCACTTGCACTATTTCCCTGCGAAAATCGTCGAAACGCCTCTCTTTTCTCTTCCACTAACAATCTTACTTCTTCATCCCACCATTCACTATCTTTTCTTATCTGCCCACCTCCCACCTTCCTCATGCCACAATCATCTTTAGCACAAACCATCACTGCTCCCTAAATATATCCCATTCCGCTCCCACTCCCCTTTCTTCATCTGCTCCCACCTTTTTTCATTCCGGTCTCAATCTCTCCTGGTATTTCCTCACATAAGTCTCCTTATGAAGCTCATTTACTCTCACCACTCTCTTCTCCCCAACTTTCTCTGTTCTTTTCTGAAAATCTCTACAAATCTTCACCTTCGCATACATATATATTACATATATATATATATATATATATATATATATATATATATATATATATATATATATATATATATATATATATATATATATATGTAAATATGTGTATGTATATATATATATATATATATATATATATATATATATATATATATATATATATATATATATATATATATACTTTAGCCAATGCCAGATACCTATTTCATAGAGCAGCCCTAGACGGGAAAATGAACAGCTGAGTTGACTTGGGACAGGTTACCACGCCCAGAATTTGTCTTTCTCTGTTGGTCATGCCAATGTTTACATCTTTGCACTTTTCGATATCAGAGTACATATGCTACCTGTGAACCCAATCTCTCAGTTTGTAAAATTCATCCTTGCAGTCGGTGCGTGCCTTTGTTTCCACAGGAATATTTTATTTTCCAGTGTGTGTCATGCTCTCTTTGCAGTTCGTCTGGCACTGTCTCCAGACTTACCTGCCGTCTTGGCATTGCGGGTGTCGTCTGCCCACTGTGGTACACCCACAAGAATACTCTACCTGCGACATTTCTCCTAACACAGCCACTCTGACAAAAACGTCATCACGGTTATCGAAACAGATGTTGTTGTCTGAGATCAAACCTCCCTACAACTCAAGAGGTGTGGGCCCCATGCTCTAGGGCGGCCTGCCGGTAGTGAGGGACCTAAACACTGGGCATGGTAGGTGGCTGGTGTGTGTGTGTGTAGGGTGGGGGCTTGTTATCCCACCCGGCCCCCACGAAAACCAGACTTCCTCTGTTATCAAAACAACTGAACATGACACAATAAAGTAAGAGAAGTGCTAAGAATAAGACTCAACAATGGGACCAGATGGAGTGCCAGGAATCTTATGAAATGGCGAAGAGATGAGCAGCAAGACCAATGATGTTCAGGATCAGGCAAAACCAAGATGGCACCAGCCTAGCGGAAGTACCAGAAACGGAATGTGTCATCATAACATTAGGGAAGGATCTTAACTTCTACTGAAACGTTATAGACGTGTAAGATTGACTTCCTGGTTGAGATGAAAGTCTCTGAAACATCTAATCATCAGTAACCATCTAATTGATAGTAATCATAAGTTCGTATCTGGTAAAAGCACAAAAACGCAGCTCTATGTAAATTTACCAAAATATTTACGAAATGTAAGTCTCTCTTGACTTTGCTAAAGCGTTCGAGAACGTAAATCACAGGATTCTGTTGAAAATTAGAAATAACGTAACGGAATATAAGAAGCAAATTAAGAAGATGGATTAAAGAACTTCTCGGACACAGAATAAATCAGAGTTAAGAAACAAATGAAACATTGTCGGATAAAGATGACATCACGTGGTGACATCACACAAGCCTGTCGCAGACCAACCCTCACCTGTAACCACTCACGCTCCTCTCTGCTTACTCGCACACACAACTTACCTTGGCGAGTCTTACAGAACCACGTTAGCCTATCGTACTCTTCTTGAAAACGATGTCCGATATAGACAGAGGTGCAATATGTATATATATATATATATATATATATATATATATATATATATATATATATATATATATATATATATATATATTTTTTTTTTTTTTTTTTTGCTTTGTGGCTGTCTCCCGCGTTTGCGAGGTAGCGCAAGGAAACAGACGAAGAAGTGGCCCAACCCACCCCCATGCACATGTATATACATACGTCCACACACGCAAAATACACATACCTACACAGCTTTCCATGGTTTACCCCAGACGCTTCACATGCCCTGATTCAATCCACTGACAGCACGTCAACCCCGGTATACCACATCGATTCAATTCACTCTATTCCTTGCCCTCCTTTCACCCTCCTGCATGTTCAGGCCTCGATCACAAGAAAATCTTTTTCACTCCATCTTTCCACCTGCAATTTGGTCTCCCACTTCTCCTCGTTCCCTCCACCTCCGACACATATATCCTCTTGGTCAACCTTTCTTCACTCATTCTCTCCATGTGCCCAAACCATTTCAAAACACCCTCTTCTGCTCTCTCAACCACGCTCTTTTTATTTCCACACATCTCTCTTACCCTTACGTTACTTACTCGATCAAACCACCTCACACCACACATTGTCCTCAAACATCTCATTTCCAGCACATCCATCCTCCTGCGCACAACTCTATCCATAGCCCACGCCTCGCAACCATACAACATTGTTGGAACCACTATTCCTTCAAACATACCCATTTTTGCTTTCCGAGATAATGTTCTCGACTTCCACACATTCTTCAAGGCTCCCAGAATTTTCGCCCCCTCCCCCACCCTATGATCCACTTCCGCATATATATATATATATATATATATATATATATATATATATATATGTATATATATATATATATATATATATATATATATATATTTATATATATATATATATATATATATATATATATCTTACGTAAGCCTGGAACACACTCTGCTAGCTTACATCTATGGGAGGATGAACTGCTTTGGTAA
>NC_092287.1:16919981-16934981 GCF_036320965.1 Panulirus ornatus | reverse complement strand
ATGAATTAACAAGCTAGAATGAATTCAAGGAACAAGCTGAAACGAATCCAGAAACAGCACAAGTAGAACCGAGGAACTGAAGTAATCCAGTTTATCATTCAATGTTAATAGAACAAAAAAAAAGTCAAATTCTACAACTTATATAGATGTGAGATACATCTGAGAGGCTACGCCTGGTAGTACACTAAGGGTGATCAAGACGAACAGTCTCGGTTTAAAAGTGCCTCATTAAGGATGACACAGAGAAAGTGATTCTGTAATGATTACATTGAAACGTATCAAGAAGGTATCAAAGACAAATTTACGTTACTCGTGATAGAGAGAAAACGGGTAAGGTTATTCATGATATTGCCGAACGACATTGAAAAAAAAAATCTGCACGAGAGAAACACAGGAACATCTAAAAGAAATCTTGTTAGAGGGCTAACAAAAACTCCACATTAGCCTAGAATTGACGATCATGCAGTCTGACCGGCGGAGGAGAAATACAGCACTTGTTCATCAAACAAGATGTAAGGTTAGTGGTGCGCGGCAGCCTTGTCTGAAGTCATAATCTAACTGTATGCTCTCGTGGGTAGGTACTGTTACCTGTTAAAAAAGTAATTGATTCGTTAGTATTTTGCAAGATATTCAGTGCATATATGAACGGATCATGGTGAAGTACTTGAGGATTGGCGGAATGCATGCATAGTGCCATTGTACAAAGGCAAAGAGGATAAAGCTGTGTGTTCAAATTACAGAGGCATGAGTTTGTTGAGTATTCCTGGTAAGCTGTATGAAGGAGTATTGATTGAGAGGGTGAAGGCATGTACAGAGCATCAGATTAGGGAGGAGAAGTGTTGTTTCACAAGTAGTAGAAGTTGTGTGGATCAAATGTTTGTTATGAAGAATGTGAGTGAGAAATACTTGGAAAAAGAGATGGATTCACCTGTGGCATTTATGATTTTGGAGAAGGCATATTATAAGGCGGATACAGATTGTTTGTGTACCTGAGTCATGATCTGGCTCAGTCATGTGTCCCTGAGTCACGATCTGGCTCAGTCATGTGTACCTGAGTCATGATCTGGCTCAGTCATGTGTCCCTGAGTCATGATCTGGCTCAGTCATGTGTACCTGAGTCATGATCTGGCTCAGTCATGTGTCCCTGTGTCATGAATGTTCAGTATGGGAGGATTTGGACTTGAATGACGAATCACGACAAATAGAAAAGTCAAGTCTACCTGTGGTATGTAAAGTACTTTTTCCACGTAGAATTATGGAAAGAATCTAATTTAATAGCATAGTCATGAAACTACTATCACTGGTATCAGTGGTATTGAATACTTCAAATTTTACTGACAATATAACACCTTGTCTCGAAATGCTTTCATGTCTGCTATGTCTGTGTCTGTGATATCTACATTTCCAAAGTCTAACCACACGCTCCTAGCAGGGACCTGTGATCCATCTGATCTTCACTTCGACTTCGGTGTTGTTGAAGGCGTAGACGACACGGATCTGAGTCCATCTGGAGGACGTACCGCAGCATCTCTGGAAAAGTTCATGTTCGATGGCGAGGGTGATGGGGCGTCAGGAATCTCTCTCTCTCTCTCTCTCTCTCTCTCTCTCTCTCTCTCTCTCTCTCTCTCTCTCTCTCTCTCTCTCTCCCATGCTGATAGTGATTCTTCGTTTCAAACGAGTGATAAGAACTCAAAGTATTAGGATAACGTCTTAGGACCTATATCTTCGGGAAGCCGAGTCTTTGGCACAGAAAAATCTCATACGTTAGTAGATACCCTCTCGGATATATATATATATATATATATATATATATATATATATATATATATATATATATATATTTTTTTTTTTTTTTTTTTATACTTTGTCGCTGTCTCCCGCGTTTGCGAGGTGCCGCAAGGAAACAGACGAAAGAAATGGCCCAACCCCCCCCATACACATGTATATACATACGTCCACACACGCAAATATACATACCTACACAGCTTTCCACGGTTTACCCCAGACGCTTCACATGCCTTGATTCAATCCACTGACAGCACGTCAACCCCGGTATACCACATCGCTCCAATTCACTCTATTCTTGCCCTCCTTTCACCCTCCTGCATGTTCAGGCCCCGATCACACAAAATCTTTTTCACTCCATCTTTCCACCTCCAAATTGGTCTCCCTCTTCTCCTTGTTCCCTCCACCTCCGACACATATATCCTCTTGGTCAATCTTTCCTCACTCATCCTCTCCATGTGCCCAAACCACTTCAAAACACCCTATTCTGCTCTCTCAACCACGCTCTTTTTATTTCCACACATCTCTCTTACCCTTACGTTACTCACTCGATCAAACCACCTCACACCACACATTGTCCTCAAACATCTCATTTCCAGCACATCCATCCTCCTGCGCACAACTCTATCCATAGCCCACGCCTCGCAACCATACAACATTGTTGGAACCACTATTCCTTCAAACATACCCATTTTTGCTTTCCGAGATAATGTTCTCGACTTCCACACATTCTTCAAGGCCCCCAGAATTTTCGCCCCCTCCCCCACCCTATGATCCACTTCCGCTTCCATGGTTCCATCCGCTGCCAGATCCACTCCCAGATAACTAAAACACTTCACTTCCTCCAGTTTTTCTCCATTCAAACTCACCTCCCAATTGACTTGACCCTCAACCCTACTGTACCTAATAACCTTGCTCTTATTCACATTTACTCTTAACTTTCTTCTTCCACACACTTTACCAAACTCAGTCACCAGCTTTTGCAGTTTCTCACATGAATCAGCCACCAGCGCTGTATCATCAGCGAACAACAACTGACTCACTTCCCAAGCTCTCTCATCCCCAACAGACTTCATACTTGCCCCTCTTTCCAAAACTCTTGCATTTACCTCCCTAACAACCCCATCCATAAACAAATTAAACAACCATGGAGACATCACACACCCCTGCCGCAAACCTACATTCACTGAGAACCAATCACTTTCCTCTCTTCCTACACGTACACATGCCTTACATCCTCGATAAAAACTTTTCACTGCTTCTAACAACTTTCCTCCCACACCATATATTCTTAATACCTTCCACAGAGCATCTCTATCAACTCTATCATATGCCTTCTCCAGATCCATAAATGCTACATACAAATCCATTTGCTTTTCTAAGTATTTCTCACATGCATTCTTCAAAGCAAACACCTGATCCACACATCCTCTACCACTTCTGAAACCACACTGCTCTTCCCCAATCTGATGCTCTGTACATGCCTTCACCCTCTCAATCAATACCCTCCCATATAATTTACCAGGAATACTCAACAAACTTATACCTCTGTAATTTGAGCACTCACTCTTATCCCCTTTGCCTTTGTACAATGGCACTATGCACGCATTCCGCCAATCCTCAGGCACCTCACCATGAGTCATACATACATTAAATAACCTTACCAACCAGTCAACAATACAGTCACCCCCTTTTTTAATAAATTCCACTGCAATACCATCCAAACCTGCTGCCTTGCCGGCTTTCATCTTCCGCAAAGCTTTCACTACCTCTTCTCTGTTTACCAAATCATTTTCCCTAACCCTCTCACTTTGCACACCACCTCGACCAAAACACCCTATATCTGCCACTCTATCATCAAACACATTCAACAAACCTTCAAAATACTCACTCCATCTCCTTCTCACATCACCACTACTTGTTATCACCTCCCCATTTGCGCCCTTCACTGAAGTTCCCATTTGCTCCCTTGTCTTACGCACTTTATTTACCTCCTTCCAGAACATCTTTTTATTCTCCCCAGCTCTCATTTGCCCTTTTTTTCACCTCTTGCACCTTTCTCTTGACCTCCTGTCTCTTTCTTTTATACATCTCCCACTCAATTGCATTTTTTCCCTGCAAAAATCGTCCAAATGCCTCTTTCTTCTCTTTCACTAATACTCTTACTTCTTCATCCCACCACTCAATACCCTTTCTAATCAACCCACCTCCCACTCTTCTCATGCCACAAGCATCTTTTGCGCAATCCATCACTGATTCCCTAAATACATCCCATTCCTCCCCCACTCCCCTTGCTTCCATTGTTCTCACCTTTTTCCATTCTGTACTCAGTCTCTCCTGGTACTTCCTCACACAGGTCTCCTTCTCAAGCTCACTTACTCTCACCACCCTCTTCACCCTAACATTCACTCTTCTTTTCTGAAAACCCATACAAATCTTCACCTTAGCCTCCACAAGATAATGATCAGACATCCCTCCAGTTGCACCTCTCAGCACATTAACATCCAAAAGTCTCTCTTTCGCACGCCTGTCAATTAACACGTAATCCAATAACGCTCTCTGGCCATCTCTCCTACTTACATACGTATACTTATGTATATCTCGCTTTTTAAACCAGGTATTCCCAATCATCAGTCCTTTTTCAGCACATAAATTTACAAGCTCTTCACCATTTCCATTTACAACACTGAACACCCCATGTATACCAATTATTCCCTCAACTGCCACATTACTCACCTTTGCATTCAAATCACCCATCACTATAACCCGGTCTCGTGCATCAAAACCACTAACACACTCATTCAGCTGCTCCCAAAACACTTGCCTCTCATGATCTTTCTTCTCATGCCCAGGTGCATATGCACCAATAATCACCCACCTCTCTCCATCAACTTTCAGTTTTACCCATATTAATCGAGAATTTACTTTCTTACACTCTATCACATACTCCCACAACTCCTGTTTCAGGAGTATTGCTACTCCTTCCCTTGCTCTTGTCCTCTCACTAACCCCTGACTTTACTCCCCAGACATTCCCAAACCACTCTTCCCCTTTACCCTTGAGCTTCGTTTCACTCAGAGCCAAAACATCCAGGTTCCTTTCCTCAAACATACTACCTATCTCTCCTTTTTTCACATCTTGGTTACATCCACACACATTTAGGCACCCCACTCTGAGCCTTCGAGGAGGATGAGCACTCCCCGCGTGACTCCTTCTTCTGTTTCCCATTTTAGAAAGTTAATACAAGGATGGGAGGATTTCTGGCCCCCCGCTCCCGTCTCCTCTAGTCGCTTTCTACGACACGCGAGGAATACGTGGGAAGTATTCTTTCACCCCTATCCCCAGGGATAATATACATATATATATATATATATATATATATATATATATATATATATATATATATATATATATATATATATACAAATATATATAGATATATCTATATATATGTATCTCTCTCTCTCTCTCTCTCTCTCTCTCTCTCTCTCTCTCTCTCTCGCTCTCTCTCTCTCTCTCTCTCTCTCTCTCTCTCTCTCTCTCTCTATATATATATATATATATATATATATATATATATATTATTATTATTCATTATTATTATTTTGCTTTGTCACTGTCTCCCGCGTTTGCGAGGTAGCGCAAGGAAACAGACGAAAGAAATGGCCCAACCCATCCAAACACACATGTATTTACATACACGTCCACACACGCAAATATTCATACCCATGCATCTCAATGTACACATATATATACACACACAGACAAATACATATATACACATGCACACAATTCACACTGTCTGACTTTATTCATTCCCATCGCCACCTCGCCACACATGAAATAACATCCCCCTCCCCCCTCATGTGTGCGAGGTAGCGCTAGGAAAAGACAACAAAGGCCCCATTCGTTCACACTCAGTCTCTAGCTGTCATGCAATAATGCCCGCAACCACAGCTCCCTTTCCACATCCAGGCCCCACACAACTTTCCATGGCTTACCCCAAACGCTTCACATGCCCTGATTCAATCCATTGACAGCACGTCGACCCCGGTATACCACATCAATCCAATTCACTCTATTCCTTGCACGCCTTTCACCCTCCTGCATGTTCAGGCTCCGATCACTCAAAATCTTTTTCACTCCATCTTTCCACCTAAAATATGGTCTCCCACTTCTCCTCGTTCCCTCCACCTCCGACACATATATCCTCTTGGTCAATCATTTCTCACTCATTCTCTCCATGTGCCCAAACCATTTCAAAACACCCTCTTCTGCTCTCTCAACCACACTCTTCTTATTTCCACACATCTGTCTTACCCGTACATTACTTACTCGATCAAACCACCTCACACCACATATTGTCCTCAAACATCTCATTTCCAGCACATCCACCCTCCTGCGCACAACTCTATCCATAGCCCACGCCTCGCAACCATACAACATTGTTGGAACCACTATTCCTTCAAACATAGCCATTTTTGCTTTCCGAGATAATGTTCTCGACTTCCACACATTCTTCAAGGCTCCCAGGATTTTCGCCCCCTCCCCCACCCTATGGTTCACTTCCGCTTCCATGGTTCCATCCGCTGCCAGATCCACTCCCAGATATCTAAAACACTTTACTTCCTCCAGTTTTTCTCCATTCAAACTTACCTCCCAGTTGACTTGACCCTCAACCCTACTATACCTAATAACCTTGCTCTTATTCACATTTACTCTCAACTTTCTTCTTTCACACACCTAAAATAACTCAGTCACCAGCTTCTGCAGTTTCTCACATGACTCAGCCACCAGCGCTGTATCATCAGCGAACAACAACTGACTCACTTCCCAAGCTCTCTCATCCACAACAGACTGCATACTTGCCCTTTCTTTTCAAAACTCTTGCATTCACCTTCCTAACAACCTCATCCATAAACAAATTAAACAACCATGGATACATCACACACCCCTGCCGCAAACCTACATTCACTGAGAACCAATCACTTTCTTCTCTTCCTACACGTACACATGACTTACATCCTCGATAAAAACTTTTCACTGCTTCTAACAACTTGCCTCCCATACCATATATTCTTAATACCTTCCACAGAGCATCTCTATCAACTCTATCATATGCCTCCTCCAGATCCATAAATGCTACATACAAATCCATTTGCTTTTCTAAGTATTTCTCACATACATTCTCTAAAGCAAACACCTGATCCACACATCCTCTACCACTTCTGAAACCACACTGCTCTTCCCCAATCTGATGCTCTGTACATGCCTTCACCCTCTCAATCAATACCCTCCCATATAATTTACCAGGAATACTCAACAAACTTATACCTCTGTAATTTGAGCACTCACTCTTATCCCCTTTGCCTTTGTACAATGGCACTATGCACGCATTCCGCCAATCCTCAGGCACCTCACCATTAATCATACATACATCAAATAACCTTACCAACCAGTCAATAATACAGTCATCTCCCTTTTTCATAAATTCCACTCTAATACCATCCAAAACCTGCTGCCTTGCCGGCTTTCATCTTCCGCAAAGCTTTTACTACCTCTTCTCTGTTCACCAAATCATTTTCCCTAACCCTCTCACTTTGCACTACCTCGACCAAAACACCCTATATCTGCCACACTATCATCAAACACATTCAACAAACCTTCAAAATACTCACTCTATCTCCTTCTCACATCACCACTACTTGTAATCACCTCCCCATTAGCCCCCTTCACTGAAGTTCCCATTTGCTCCCTTGTCTTACGCACTTTATTTACCTCCTTTCAGAACAACTTTTTATTCTCCCTAAAATTTAATGATACTCTCTCACCCCAACTCTCATTTGCCCTCTTTTTCACCTCTTGCACCTTTCTCTTGACCTCCTGTCTGTTTCTTTTATACATCTCAAACTCATTTGCATTTTTTCCCTGCAAAAATCGTCCAAATGCCTCTCTCTTCTCTTTCACTAATAACAACAGGAATTGTGGGAGTATGTGATAGAATGTAAGAAAGTAAATTCTAGATTAATATGGGTAAAACTGAAAGTTGATGGAGAGAGATGGGTGATTATTGGTGGATATGCACCTGGGCATGAGAAGAAAGATCATGAGAGGCAAGAGTTTTGGGAGCAGCTGAATGAGTGTGTTAGTGGTTTTGATGCACAAGACCGGGTTATAGTGATGGGTGATTTGAATGCAAAGGTGAGTAATGTGGTAGTTGAGGGAATAATTAGTATACATGGGGGGTTCAGTGTTGTAAATGGGAATGGTGAAGAGCTTGTAGATTTATGTGCTGAAAAAGGACTGGTGATTGGGAATACCTGGTTTAAAAAGCGAGATATACATAAGTATACGTATGTAAGTAGGAGGGATGGCCAGAGAGCGTTATTGGATTACGTGTTAATTGACAGGCGCGCGAAAGAGAGACTTTTGGATGTTAACGTGCTGAGAGGTGCAACTGGAGAGATGTCTGATCATTATCCTGTGGAGGCGAAGGTGAAGATTTGTAAGGGTTTTCAGAAAAGAAGAGAGAATGTTGGGGTGAAAAGGGTGGTGAGCGTAAGTGAGCTTGGGAAGGAGACTTGTGTGAGGAAGTACCAGGAGAGAGTGAGTACAGAATGGAAAAAGGTGAGAACAAAGGAGGTAAGGGGAGTGGGGGAGGAATGGGACGTATTTAGGGAAGCAGTGATGGCTTGCGCAAAAGATGCTTGTGGCATGAGAAGCGTGGGAGTTGGGTTGATTAGAAAGGGTAGTGAGTGGTGGAATGAAGAAGATATATATATATATATATATATATATATATATATATATATATATATATGGTGTGGGAGGTAAGTTTTAGAAGCAGTGAAAAGTTTTTATCGAGGATGTAAGGCATGTGTACGTGTAGGAAGAGAGGAAAGTGATTGGATCTCAGTGAATGTAGGTTTGCGGCAGGGGTGTGTGATGTATCCATGGTTGTTTAATTTGTTTATGGATGGGGTTGTTAGGGAGGTGAATGCAAGAGTTTTGGAAAGAGGGGCAAGTATGCAGTCTGTTGTGGATGAGAGAGCTTGGGAAGTGAGTCAGTTGTTGATCGCTGATGATACAGCGCTGGTGGCTGATTCATGTGAGAAACTGCAGAAGCTGGTGACTGAGTTTGGTAATGTGTGTGAAAGAAGAAAGTTGAGAGTAAATGTGAATAAGAACAAGGTTCTTAGGTACAGTAGGGTTGAGGGTCAAGTCAATTGGAAGGTAAATTTGAATGGAGAAAAACTGGAGGAAGTAAAGTGTTCTAGATATCTGGGAGTGGATCTGGCAGCGATGGAACCATGGAAGCGGAAGTGAATCATAGGTTGGGGGAGGGGGCGAAAACTCTGGGAGCCTTGAAGAATGTGTGGAAGTCGAGAACATTATCTCGGAAAGCAAAAATGGCTATGTTTGAAGGCATAGTGGTTCCAACAATGTTGTATGGTTGCGCGGCGTGGGCTATGGATAGAGTTGTGCGCAGAAGGATGGATGTGCTGGAAATGAGATGTTTGAGGACAATATGTGGTGTGAGGTGGTTTGATCGAGTAAGTAATGTAAGGGTAAGAGAGATGTGTGGTAATAACAAGAGTGTGGTTGAGAGAGCAGAAGAGGGTGTTTTGAAATGGTTTGGTCACATGGAGAGAATGAGTAAGGAATGATTGACAAAGAGGATATATGTGTCAGAGGTTGAGGGAAAGAGGAGAAGTGGGAGACCAAATTTTAGGTGGAAAGATGGAGTGAAAAAGATTTTGAGTGATCGGAGCCTGAACATGCAGGAGGGTGAAAGGCGTGCAAGGAATAGAGTGAATTGGAACGATGTGGTATACCGGGGTCGACGTGCTGTCAATGGATTGAACCAGGGCAAGTGGATCGTCTGAGGTAAACCATGGAAAGTTCTGTGGGGCCTGGATGTGGAAAAGGAGCTGTGGTTTCGGTGCATTATTACATGACAGCTAGAGACTGAGTGTGAGCGAATGGGGCCTTTGTTGTATTTTCCTAGCGCTACCTCGCACACGAGGGGGGAGGTGGTTGTCATTTCATGTGTGGCGAGGTGGCGATGGGAATGAATAAAGGCAGACAGTATGAATTATGTACATGTGTATATATGTATATGTCTGTGTGTGTACACATATATGTATACGTTGAGATGTATAGGTATGTACATTTGCGTGTGTGGACTTGTATGTATATACATGTGTATGTGTGTTGGTTGGGCCATTCTTTCGTCTGTTTCCTTGCGCTACCTCGCTTACGCGGGAGACAGCGACAAAGCAAAATAAATAAAATATAGAATATATATATATGTATATATATATATATATATATATATATATATATATATATATATATATATATATATATATATATATATAAATAAATTGATCACATCCAAGTTCCTTATCAAAATCAAATCCTGATGTGGAAAGAGGGGTCAAGGATGGTAATGATCCAGATATGACAGTTTCAATGTAGATATAAACCTAAAGGAATGATACGTTCTTTTCTAAGCTTTATAATGCAGTATCTTAAGACTTACGAAGAAACGATCACCACAGTTTTTTACGTGACTTCTCAGAGCTCGAATTTCACCTACCAACGGGTCCACTACAGTTTCAAATTTTGCCTCGTAATTACATACTTGTAAACATTCTCACGTCTGAAGGAACAGTCAACGATGTGGCTGTCCCTTACGAACATTTGCTGTTGGACAAAGTTTGTTTGTTGATGAGGAAATGACAGCACACGGGGTCCAAGAAGAGATCCCTAGATCACAGACACATCAGCTAGGGATTCTTTCTCGTGAATTTTAGTTATTCACACCTCATCCAGCGTAGCCAAGGAATGTCAGTCGCCTTGAGATCCCGCAGAGCAAAGTTCTAGTCGAGGGTTCCTAATGTCATGCACAGTCGCGACCATCTGTGACGTCTATGGTGATGAGATCGATGTTCATTTCACTGGCAGGAGCATCCTGACAGACCTTGGACTATTGGAGGAGCAGATGTATCGTTGATCTCTACGATCTGAATCCATTACCTCATCTTGCCAGTCAGTGTCTTCATCCGAAGTGCCTTTCCTTCGAAGATTCTGCTGCCTGCAACAGACGTGATATGGTCCACGTTTTTCAATTCTGCATTTTGCGTGAAGGAAATGCCTCTTACTCGTCTCTGTTGAAAGACTTTATGTTAGGTGTTTGTCTCACGTCTCTGGGTGACGAGGGTTAATTCATTAACCATCTGACTAACAAGTCCCAATCTCTACACGAACCAGAGGTCGCCTCTCAAGTTCCTTCCTTATCTCAGCCACCTGAAGCTATTTGTCCCTTGTTAATTTTGTAGTGTCGGAATCGTGTCTTTATCTTCGTTGGTCCATGACCACAGCTCCGGCCAGTGGCTGACCTTCACTTGTCATCGGTTTGCACACTGTCTACTGTGCTGGGCTGGTGACGTTCGTGTAGTATCAGAGTCTCTTTATTTGTACATCAGACGACGACATCGTTGTCTACACCGGAGATGATCCTGGCGCGTCGGAGCTCCGTCACTAGGTCTCCCTCACAGATGATCTAAGCGTTAAGGCATCTCAGACCCGCACTACGCATACCTCAAATCACGACCTGGATTACTGGGGCGTTCCCAATCGTCCCACTTCATATCATCGCCGTTGAAGATATGCAAGTGGCGGTATATACGTTTCTCAAATCGACTATAAGCAAAGTTATGACAGTGGTTAGTGGGTACATCATACCCGTAATTGATCGCTGTGAATTATTATCATTAAGACAAGCCATGGTTGCCACTGTGTGTGTGTGTGTGTGTGTGTGTGTGTGTGTGTGTGTGTGTGTGTGTGTGCGTGTGTGTGTGTGTGTGTGTGTATTAGTGTAGGGACTGAAGGTGGCGGAAAGGGAACTTGGCTGACTTCTGTTCAACCATACGAGGTTGCGCCCATTCTAGATCCTCAACTACCAGGCACATATTAGTTGGTCTTCCAAAAGAGGATTATCATTGGAGGTGTTCGCTGGCTATCGAAGTCAAGAAGCGTTGCTGCCAGGAATAGGACAGGGAACATTGCCATCATCGCCACAATGCATGATGGAAGGTCGCACATGCAAATGCTACAGTTAGATTCTTTCCACTCTGCTGCCATCTCCCTGCCGCTTCCTCCGAACAGAGTGGCAGATTTTCATCTTTTCAAAGATTAGCTTTTACATTTTCCAGCCGAGTTGGAAACAAAATATCCCTGGGGATGGGGGAGAAAGAACATTTTAAGCCGAGTTACACTAAAATATTCCAAGGGATAGGGGAGAAAAAATATTACCAACGTATCTCCAGCGCATCGTAGAAGACGAGTACGAGGGGCAAGAGAAAATGGGAGCTATAGATCCTCCCCTCCTCTACCATTACCTTGCAAAAGAAAGGAAGGAACCAAGTGAGAATTTTTCTCTCTGACTCCTAATTGTCCGTTCGTGAGTGACGCTTCCTCAACAAGGTTGAAAACTGCAAACAGGCTTGGATGTGAGAACATCCTCAAATGTTCAGGATGTTTGATAACATTATTCAGGATGTAGTCTTGCCTGCTGGAGTGTTTACAGACTGGTTCTCAGGTCAGGAAGTGCAGTGTACCGGGTGGAGGGCAGGTGGAGGAAGGGGACGATACATATGAGTCTACGGTAGGAGGTGACGAATATATCCACTGTTGCTGCTGCTGTACACGAGGGAGTAAACATCTGAACCTGGGTCTTGGCTGAATTAGGCTATCAACGTTAACATGGTCTGGGGCGTGCTTCCTGCAGGGCCTTCGTGTGATCCTGTCGGCGCGGAGCTGTCCTAGATGAGAGGGACGAATTCAGGGCCATGGATTAGGTGAGAGCTGTCTGCCGTCCACGCCACTGTAGACATGGGCTCCTTGTACTGACTAACTGTACCTGAGATGTCTGTCCTCATAAGATGTTCGAGTGGCTTCACTTGTTGTTCCTAGTGGGCAACGGCTAGGCTTCTGGCTTCCTCACGTGGAGGGGAACCCTGAGAATGGGAGTGCATTGCCAACAGATCTCTCCTGGATGTTCCTTGCGTCGATGGTAATGGATAGTGGAGTAAGGAGGGAATCGAGCAGTTAGTATTCCTGTCTCATTTCGTATCCGTTCCTCATTCTCTTGTGTGCTGGCGGTGTGAGGAGGGAGCTGTGGGCTTTGGTTCAGTTGGTGAGTTGGTTGGTTGGTTGGGCTTTATGCCTGTCAACTGCCAGGCCACCGTCAAAGTCAAGCTGTTACATCCACCAACCGAAAACTCTTTGAACACCTTTATTAGGTATCAAAGAATATTCTGTTAAGACATACGCTCTCACTACACTTTGGTGATGGATATTTGGGGAAGGTGATTGGGTTTGGTGTTGGAGATAGACAGAGGGACGGTTGGAGATAGACAGGGGGACGGCAGAGAGGTTTGGTGAAGATATGGGGACGGTTTGAGAAGCCCAGATGGGAAGGTGTGTGTTGGAGTGAAGTAGCAACTGTAGGCTGGAGTCAGCTGTTGATTGTTCGCAAGACACGAGTCGTGATGAGGCAAGAGTAGGGAAATAGTCGTATAGTGTGAGGGAGTTTGTCTTACGATAACTAGCCAATTAATCTCTCTCTCTCTCTCTCTCTCTCTCTCTCTCTCTCTCTCTCTCTCTCTCTCTCTCTCTCTCTCTCTCTCTCTCTCTCTCGTTTTACGTGACTGAGAGCTGGGTAGTGTATTGCACATCTTCCCAACACAACCCACGTACTAGTGTCGTGTGGGGTCACAAGAGAAATAACTGAATTCCAAAGAAGACATTCAGACTACATATCATAAATGATCAGGTTTAGGTTAACTATAACAAATAAAATGAAATCATTTACTGAGTGTGTGTGTGTGTGTGTGTGTGTGTGTGTGTGTGTGTGTGTGTGTGTGTGCGTGTGTGTGTGTGTGTGTGTGTGCACATAAATCACAATATATATGTGTATATATATATATATATATATATATATATATATATATATATATATATATATATATATATATATATATATGTATATATGTGTATATATATATATCTACTTCAAGAGTGATTGTTTTTCCAGTAAGGGTCTTCACATCTTGGTTACATCCACACACATTTAGGCACCCCACTCTGAGCCTTCGAGGAGGATGCTTTACTTGTGGTGCTGACTTCCCTGACGACAGGATGATGAGGAAAGTAGAATGTGGGGGCAAATTGGGGCAAAAAGAACGACTGTCTCTTCTGCTCGAGCGATCAAAGACCTTCAGACACAATTGAAAATGTGAAGGAAAATAGTAAAATTGGAAAAAATGTAGCTTAGACATTGAAGCTTATTGATACAGTGGTTAAATTGATGAGAACTGCTATTGACGTTTGTGTAAATAAATTATATATTTCCTTTTTTCCATAGCCAGAGGTTGAACCATTATGTGACATTCATTTTTTTTTTCATTCATTTCAAGCTAGAAGTTTCAGTTTTCTAAATTGTTTCTTACATTTTTCATATGTATATATATGTATGTGTGTGTGTGTGTATATGTGCGTATGTATGTGTATGTGTGTGTATGTGTATATGTATGTAAATATGTATATTATCCCTGGGGATAGGGGTGAAAGAATACTTCCCACGTATTCCTCGCGTGTCGTAGAAAGCGACTAGAGGGGACGGGAGCGGGGGGCCAGAAATCCTCCCCTCCTTGTATTAACTTTCTAAAATGGGAAACAGAAGAAGGAGTCACGCGGGGAGTGCTCATCCTCCTCGAAGGCTCAGAGTCGGGTGCCTAAATGTGTGTGGATGTAACCAAGATGTAAAAAAAGGAGAGATAGGTAGTATGTTTGAGGAAAGGAACCTGGATGTTTTGGCTCTGAATGAAACGAAGCTCAAGGGTAAAGGGGAAGAGTGGTTTGGGAATGTCTGGGGAGTAAAGTCAGGGGTTAGTGAGAGGACAAGAGCAAGGGAAGGAGTAGCAATACTCCTGAAACAGGAGTTGTGGGAGTATGTGATAGAGTGTAAGAAAGTAAATTCTCGATTAATATGGGTAAAACGGAAAGTTGATGGAGAGAGGTGGGTGATTATTGGTGCATATGCACCTGGGCATGAGAAGAAAGAGCAAGAGAGGCAAGTGTTTTGGGAGCAGCTGAATGAGTGTGTTAGTGGTTTTGATGCACGAGACCGGGTTATAGTGATGGGTG
>NC_092287.1:16897481-16914981 GCF_036320965.1 Panulirus ornatus | reverse complement strand
TCTTAATAAAAGCTCAAGACACAAAGGAGCGCTACGGTAGAATTGTGATGCTGCTGTAAATAGGATGGAGCGTGAAGCCTTGAGACGCTACCTGTGATCATTAGTTCTTGACACTCTTTACTCACATACCTTCCTCAAACATATTTTGGTTTCACGTCGGAGGCTCAAGACAGGGACAAAGGTCCACATCAAGACCGGGTCTCAACTGAATATGGATATTAATGAAAAGGGAAAAGAAGAGGTGAGGCAAAGTGTTTGCGGATTTTATAAGATGTGGAAGAACCTGTCTTTTAAAATGTGTCGTGTCATAGTTATTGGGAAAGACATGAGAGGGTAAAGAGTTCCAAAGCTTCGAGATGTAAGGAAAGAAACAGTTGTCAAAACGGCCCACCCTTGGGTTACCAGCGGCTCAGTCTCAATAATGGCGGGGTCACATATATAGAAAATATCCCATCATCTTTATATTTTCATCAGTTACTGTGGTATATGTCTCATCTGTAATGCTCTCCTCGCTCACACAAATAGCTACTTTCTATTGTCTAAGTAACTTTTATTTTGTTATAATACTTTGTTCATCTATGATGTCTCTTTTATACAAACACGACCAGTATACAAGTATTATGGATACGACCTGTATATAACTATCATAGACATCACTAACATGTAATTATTATAGACACGACCAGTATACAAGTATTATAGACACAACTAGTATGTAAGTGTTATAGACACGACCAGTATATAAGTATTGTAAAAACTACTAGGATGTAAGAATTATAGAAACGACAAGCATGTAAGCATTATAGACACGACCAGTATGTAAGTCTTATAGATACGACCACTATGTAAGTCATATAGACATGACCACTATGTAAGTCTTACAGGCATGATCAGTGTGTAAATATTACAGACACGATTGGTATGTAGATATTACACACACGACCAGTAGGTTATTATTATATGTAGACACGACCAGTATGTAAATATTACACATATTACAGAGACGAATAATATGCAAATATCACAGACACGACCACTATGTGAGTATTACATACACAACAAGTGTATAAGTATTATGAACAAGATCAGCACGTAAGTATTATAAACACGACCAGAAAGATAGCACCAATCCCTCATAATTTTCATACATGTACGCATTTTTGTGGTGGGTAAGTGACTACAAAGTGTTGTTATTTTTTCCACTCAGACTGTTGTTACATTTTATCTACTTGCTATTAATTTCTGTAGCACAAAAACCCAGTGCTTTTTTCTCTTTCTCTCCTGCATACACAAACCAGGGTCAAAGAAAATGCTTTTCTGTAGCGTACATGGGAGACGGAAAGCCTTTCTTCTGTCCAAAGATCCGTCCTACACTGTAGGAGTGGAGAAGGTAACCTTTTCAAGTCTTGTCATTTGCGTGTAGGATTAATAGTTGCTAATGACAGCAACTTGAGCCAAAGAGTGACACATGACAGCCACTGAAGGGCTGGCGCGCTACTCAACCCTCAGTAACTCTCCCGACACCCAAGCGGGTCGTACCGGTAATATACCTCCCTGGTCGGTGGCTGCCTACCACCTACCACAGAGAGAGAGAGAGAGAGAGAGAGAGAGAGAGAGAGAGAGAGAGAGAGAGAGAGAGAGAGAGAGAGAGAGAGAGAGGGCAGACAAACATAGACGGACAGAAAAACAGACAAGCAGACACGACACAGCGAGAAAGAGGGAGAAACAGGCAAGCTGCGAGACAGTGAAACAGACAGACAGACACACATCATCTCTACCCTTTCTCTCCAGTTGTGTTCAGACCCGACCACCTCGCTTGGGCCCCGGGTCTGCGTATCTGTGTAGGTCTATGTAACACAACACCGTCGTCTGTGCACCAAGCTCGCCTCTCTATATCTTGCCTCCCAGTGTCTATCGCTTCTTCTCAGGTGCTGCCTCTCTTACCCCTCTACCTTCTCTTTGCTCCTTTCGCATTCTTACTCTTCCTTTGCATTCTTATTCTCCCTTCGTAGCCATATCCCTTCCTTCTAGCCCTCCTTCTCTCCCGGCCTTACCAACCCTCTACTTCCCTTCCTCTTTCCTCCAAATCTTAACCCCAGCTCTCCCTTCCATCGTCTTCTCCCTTCCCTTCATTTCAAACCTTCCTTTTCTCCTTCCCCCTCACTCCTTCCCCACTATCCACTCCCTTTCAACTTCACTTCCCTCTTCCTCCTCCTCCTCCTCCTCCTCCTCCTCCCGCCAACATCTCCCCTCCCCTCCCCTCCCACCACCAATATTACACCCTCCCGTCTCCTCCTCCCCACCAACACCTCCCCTCCCTCCTCCCTCACCAACACGGTTGACGGGGACATTTCCGACGCGTAGTTCATTTCCTCATGAGTAGGTTTTTATGGTATTCCTGTTGTGTAATATTACTGGCTGATCTTATCTGGCCCTGACTTTTTTATACTGGGATTCAAGTTGACTTTTTTATATTGGGGGGCTTTTGGGGGCGTGTTCTGTTCGTGTGTGTGTGTGTGTGTGTGTGTGTGTGTGTGTGTGAGAGTGTGTGTGTGTGTGTGTGTGTGTTTGTGTGTGTGTGCGTGTGTGCGTGTGTGCGTGTGTGTGTGGATGGGTGGGTGGGTGAGTGTGTGTTTGTGTGTGTGTGTGTGTGTGTGTGTGTGTGTGTGTGTGTGGGTGTATATGTGTGTGTGTGTGTGTGAGTGTATTTGAGGATGGGATGGGGTGGAGTGGTGGTGGTGGTGGTGGTGGTGTGTGTGTGTGTGAGTGTAATGGAGGATGGGTGGCGGTGGTGGTGGTGGTGTGTGTGTGTGTGTATGAGTGTAATGGAGGATGTGGTGGAGCGGTGGTGGTGGTGGTGTGTGTGTGTCTGTGTGTGTGAGTGTAATGGAGCATGGGTGGTGGTGGTGTGTGTGTGTGTGTAATTAACTGTTTGTAATTACCTAGTTTTACAATACAAGGGAGTGGGGGGACGAGGGGGAGCATAAATAGTATCTCACACTATTCTACAATTTTTCTAACTGTCTACATCAAAAAACCTTTTTTTTTCTCTAAACTTTTGCCCGTTGTACACACATTGATTATATCATCCCCCAGTCCCTCCCATTCATGCACCACACTTTCCATTATACAAGTGCTCACTTAACACCATATATATCATTCTTGACAACTTCTGTCTCAACCTGTTGGCTTGCTTGATATCCTAACATGGCGTCTGGGGTTCTATCTTTACATCTTTCGAAGATCAATTTGGTTTGAATCTTTTTTAAGAGGGAAATCTTTTCGAAAGGTTGTGACTGAATAACCCTTCCATACACCTGCTCTATGATGCTGGTGTGTGTGTGTGTGTGTGTGTGTGTGTGTGTGTGTGTGTGTGTGGTCTGTCTGTGTGTCTGTTTTTCTGTTTACTCTTGTGTATATGCATGTCTCTATATGTATGAGTGTGCCCCCTCACCCCCCAAAGAATATTCATGATTATTCTAGGACCTCTTTCTAAAAAGATTCCTGTGGCCCAAGGCTGCGCTACTTCCAGTAGCAGGGAAATGTAGAGTCGAGAGTGAGAATTTCTTTGACTAGACTGTACTGCCAGTGATACAGCCTCGCCAATGGTGATTTTCACTCTGTGTAAACTCGAGCAGGCGGAGTACGGTACCACACACACACACACACACACACACATCTTTCTTTCTTTCTTTCAAACTATTCGCCATTTCCCGCACTAGCGAGGTAGCGTTAAGAACAGAGGACTGGGCCCCTGAGGGAATATCCTCACCTGGCCCCCTTCTCTGTTCCTTCTTTTGGAAAATTAAAAAAAAAACATGAGGGGAGGATTTCCAGCCCCCCGCTCCCTCCCCTTTTAGTCGCCTTCTACGACACGCAGGGAATACGTGGGAAGTATTCTTTCTCCCCTGTCCCCAGGGATAGCATATATATATATATATATATATATATATATATATATATATATATATATGTATATCATATAAACCTCCAACAGTCAAGATCGAACCCGGAACCCCTGTGCCACAGGCGGGAATGCTACCGCTAGGCTATGGGCCTGGCTAATAGGAAATAACTGTTCGGATACTATGTCCTCGAATACCTTTCGTCTCGCTTTGGTGAGCAACGGGGTCTACACCGGTCATTCCCCAACAGGCGCACATAGCCAGCAGATAACATTTTACCTAACCTAACTGTACAACGCGGAGGTATATGAATGCGAAGGGTATTCGAGTCTTAGTATTCGAATAGTTACTTCCTATTATCAGGCCCATAGCCTAGCGGTTGCATTCCCGCCTGTGGCACAAGGGTCCCGGGTTCGATCCTGGCTTTTGAAGGTTTGTATGTTCTATGAAGGTGCGCGTTCATATGCACTTTATTCGTATATATGTATATATATATATATATGTATATATATATATATATATATATATATATATATATATATATATATATATATATATATATATATATATCCGAATTGTTATATCGTAAACGTAATTGACTACATTCTTGTATCGTCAAACGCACATCCGTTATCCCTTTACCCGCAATGTATCTATGCTCTGATCTTAATAGAAAATATATCATGATTAATTACATTTTCATTGCTATCATTATATATATATATATATAATGTAAATAGGTAGCTGATGATAGAGAAACGATATAATCATGATCTATGGTTCATTAGATCCTGATATCTAATGAGTCTACAATAACAGATAAGTCTATGATAACAATGATATCCACTTTCCCCACCCTCAGATCCTAGGTGATAACAGGACAGATCTCACCGGGGTTGTTATCATTTCTCAAACTGATATCTTTATCAGCAGGACCGTGTATGAAGTCTGTATCATGATATGGTTGAGATATCAAGACATCATCTGATAAAGTGGTTATATTGACCTAGGATTGCTCTTATAGACTGGTTATCTTCGTCGACCGTGATAACTGGTCAGTAAAGGATGTTATCTCGTGGGAGATGCTGTCCCCAGAATGAGTTAAGCTTGTACATCATCAAGCAGCACCACAGCAGCTTGCTTTCCTTTTTTCTTCCTCTTCGTTACTTTTCAGCTTCAGTCGTTATTTACAGTATTTACAGCATTTTCTGTTCTCGTCTGTGTCCAGCTTACATTAAGGCATTGTTTTCAAGTGATTATCTACTCTCTCTCTCTCTCTCTCTCTCTCTCTCTCTCTCTCTCTCTCTCTCTCTCTCTCTCTCTCTCTCTCTCGTGGGTCGGTTAATCAGGTCTCAATTAAGTCCTGCATCAACTGCCAAGGGTCATGAAAAAGGCTGTTAACGTCAAGCTACAGCTACCGCATTCACCGGCCGGAAAAATATCTTTGAACACCTTCGTCAGGTGTTGATGATCATACCAAGGCTGTGTTAAGGATCATATTAGGCCATATACACTCTCACTATGTATGTGGCTGTGTTAAGGATCATACTAAGGCCACATACACTCTCACTATGTATGTGGCTGTGTTAAGGATCATACTAAGGTCATATACACTCTCACTATGTATGTGGCTGTGTTAAGGGCCATATACACTCTCACAATATATGTGGCTGTGTTAAGAATCATACTAAGGCCACATACACTCTCACTACATATGTGGCTGTGTTAAGGATCATTTCAATGCTCTCTCCTATGATTATTGTCCAAGTTCTTCACAAAAACACTCTCAGGGCTCCTGCTCTGTCTACTGGTCTTATAGTTTTGACGCCTTAAACCTCCACCCTCCCTCTCCACACCCTTGAACACGACCTATTGTACGACCTATTGGGGTAAGATGAGAAAGGTTTGACCACCAAAACCATGATCCATACCCTCGCGCCCTGCGTTCTGCACCGCCGTGCTCACGGTACCGTCGTGTTTGAAGGGCTTAACAGACTCAATGTGATGTCAGGGTTTCCCTTACTGAGAGCAGATCAATGGGTTTCCCCGAAGTTGCAATTCAAGATGAATATCTATATTTCATTTCCATCTTTCTTGTTGCATAAACATTCTCTTAATCATGGAAGCATCAGATGCAAAGGCAATACGGAAAAAATCTATAAATACATTCTCATATACACCGTAGACATACGCCAAACCCATATAAATCAATACACACTATGCGCTGTATCTATCTATCGATCTATCCATATATCTATCTCTTCTTAGTTTACAATCTCCCTATTGCCTTTCAAAGACCACACATTGTTCATCAAAGACCTCCTGCCTCCTCCACCCTCCATCGTCTTGTGTCTCCAGACCAAACCGTGACTCGTCTTCATAACACACCACACCTCACCACGTGTTTTAAAGACCCCCCCCCCCCCTCTCTCTCTCTCTCTCTCTCTCTCTCTCTCTCTCTCTCTCTCTCTCTCTCTCTCTCTCTCTCTCTCTCTCTCCCTCTTCCCCTGTGATTACCACGTGCCTCAACACCACCATGTGTGATACCAGTCCCTCTGGACCACCACCCTGCACAATCACCAGTCCCCCAGGATCACCATCCTGCACTACCACCAGTCCCCTACAACCACCACCTAGTACCACCACCAGTCCCCCAGGATCACCATCCAGTACTACCACCAGTCCTCCAGGACCACCACCTCAAGACCTAGACGTACCATCAGAGCCACCAGGAACCCGCAGGACCATCGTCTGTCCCCAGGCCAGCCACCAGACCCCCAGAATCACCATCAGTCAGCAAGACATGTCACATTTCTCACCAGGATCATCCACTTACCCGTGCAATCACCATGTACCCTTCCGACCGGTAGGAGCCGCCTGACCCACCACAAGACTGCAAGACTCACCACAAGCCCTTAAACATCTTCCACAAGTCCCCAGAGCCACCACAAGCTCTCAGAACCCAACCCAAACCCAAAAGACCCGACATGAACACAGCAGACCCACCAATATTTACTACGACTCAAAACAAGCCCTGTGACCCAACGTGAACCCCATAAAACCCAGCAAAAGACCTGTAAGACCCATCACAAGCGCCCTAAAACCCAAAACAAGACCCAAGATAACAAGCAAAAGAACCTAAGACGCACCACAAGCCCCTCTGAGCCTACCTCTAGCCCCCAGGATCCAACAGAAGCCCCAAGACGTTCACATGCCTCTAAATAACTCAAAGAACCAACACGAACCTAGAGGTACGAGTAACCTCCAAGGCCACTAGGACCATCACGCCCCCTCCCCCTCGGTCTATTAACAGCTCCTGCGACCATCACAGCGGCCTCCCTCCCTCACTCCCCCTGCCAGGACTCATAGGAGTTCCTAGAGCTATCATGGGCCCCCAGGACTACTATGAGCTCCCAGTACCATCACTGGCCCTTCCCCAGGAGCAACATGTGCCTTGAGAACGACCATCATGGGGAAAAGACCAACATGGCCTCCCAGGTCCCACACTGTAGCCATAGGAATGCCTTGTATCAGCTGGTAGCCACATTCCAGCTGCATCAGCTTGAGGCTACACCACAGCTGCAGTGATACCTTGCGTCACTGGTAGTGACAGTGCAGCTGCAGTATTACAGTACTTTGCGTCACCTGGTAGCTGCACCGCAGCTGCAGTAGTATCTTGCATCACGTGAAAACCAACGTTCAGCTGCGGTGGTACCTTCCATTACCAGGCTGCAGTAACACATGGTAGTCGCAATAACCACAAAGCAGCTGCAATAACACATCACATCACCTGATAACCACGATACAACTGCAATAACACATCACATCACCTGAAAAAACAATGCAGCTGCAATAACATCTCACATAACCTGATAACCACAATACAGCTGCAATAACACATCACATCACCTGATAACCACAATTCAGCTGCAATAACACCTCACATCACCTGATAACCACAATGCAGCTGCAATAACACATCACATCACCTGATAACCACAATACAGCTGCAATAACACATCACATCACCTGATAACCACAATTCAGCTGCAATAACACCTCACATCACCTGATAACCACAATTCAGCTGCAATAACACCTCACATCACCTGATAACCACAATACAGCTGCAATAACACATCACATCACCTGATTACCACAATACAGCTGCAATAACACATCACATCACCTGATAACCACAATGCAGCTGCAGTAACATCTCACATCACCTGATAACTACAATGCAGCTGCAGCAACACACACAGTACCTTACGTCACCTGGTAGCCACACACTGCATCCAGCTGTCAGCCAGCACCACCGCCACCACAACAATAAGACACAACCAACTCTAAGACAAATGACACACACACACACACACACACACACACACACACACACACACACATGGCAGGAGCCACATATTTAGTTTCTCGCTCTAAAGCAACAGTGAAAGCTACTCTCACACGCTAAACCTCAGCGTCTCTCACTGGCTTATATCATACATGAAATGGATGAGCCGACGGGAGTACAGGGTCGTATATATCAACCCTCTGACTCCTCTCTCCTGCGGCTAATCTTCAAAGGAGAACTACGTAAGTCGGGATGAAGTAGTGTTGTCATGATCAAACACCCATCACATTAACGTATGAATGTTAAGTAAAGACAACATGAATCGAGAGTACACATATGTATATATATATATATATATATATATATATATATATATATATATATATATATATATATATATATTATATATATATCTTTTTTTTTCGCACTATTCGCCATTTCCCGCGTTAGCGAGGTAGCGTTAAGAACAGAGGACTAGGCCTTTGAGGGAATATCCTCACCTGGCCCCCTTCTCTGTTCCTTCTTTTGGAAAATTGAAAAAAACGAGAGGAGAGGGTTTCCAGCCACCCGCTCCCTCCCCTTTTAGTCGCCTTCTACGACACGCAGGGAATACGTGGGAAGTATTCTTTCTCCCCTGTCCTCAGGGATAATATATATATATATATATATATATATATATATATATATATATATATATATATATATATATATTATTATTAAAGGGGGTGACTGTATTGTTGACTGGTTGGTAAGGTTATTTAATGTATGTATGACTCATGGTGAGGTGCCTGAGGATTGGCGGAATGCGTGCATAGTGCCATTGTACAAAGGCAAAGGGGATAAGAGTGAGTGCTCAAATTACAGAGGTATAAGTTTGTTGAGTATTCCTGGTAAATTATATGGGAGGGTATTGATTGAGAGGGTGAAGGCAGGTACAGAGCATCAGATTGGGGAAGAGCAGTGTGGTTTCAGAAGTGGTAGAGGATGTGTGGATCAGGTGTTTGCTTTGAAGAATGTATGTGAGAAATACTTAGAAAAGCAAATGGATTTGTATGTAGCATTTATGGATCTGGAGAAGGCATATGATAGAGTTGATAGAGATGCTCTGTGGAAGGTATTAAGAATATATGGTGTGGGAGGCAAGTTGTTAGAAGCAGTGAAAAGTTTTTATCGAGGATGTAAGGCATGTGTACGTGTAGGAAGAGAGGAAAGTGATTGGTTCTCAGTGAATGTAGGTTTGCGGCAGGGGTGTGTGATGTCTCCATGGTTGTTTAATTTGTTTATGGATGGGGTTGTTAGGGAGGTAAATGCAAGAGTCTTGGAAAGAGGGGCAAGTATGAAGTCTGTTGGGGATGAGAGAGCTTGGGAAGTGAGTCAGTTGTTGTTCGCTGATGATACAGCGCTGGTGGCGGATTCATGTGAGAAACTGCAGAAGCTGGTGACGGAGTTTGGTAAAGTGTGTGGAAGAAGAAAGTGAAGAGTAAATGTGAATAAGAGCAAGGTTATTAGGTACAGTAGGGTTGAGGGTCAAGTCAATTGGGAGGTGAGTTTAAATGGAGAAAAACTGGAGGAAGTGAAGTTTTTAGATATCTGGGAGTGGATCTGTCAGCGGATGGAACCATGGAAGCGGAAGTGGATCATAGGGTGGGGGAGGGGGCGAAAATTTTGGGAGCCTTGAAAAATGTGTGGAAGTCGAGAACATTATCTCGGAAAGCAAAAATGGGTATGTTTGAAGGAATAGTGGTTCCAACAATGTTGTATGGTTGCGAGGCGTGGGCTATGGATAGAGTTGTGCGCAGGAGGATGGATGTGCTGGAAATGAGATGTTTGAGGACAATGTGTGGTGTGAGGTGGTTTGATCGAGTAAGTAACGTAAGGGTAAGAGAGATGTGTGGAAATAAAAAGAGCGTGGTTGAGAGAGCAGAAGAGGGTGTTTTGAAATGGTTTGGGCACATGGAGAGAATGAGTGAGGAAAGATTGACCAAGAGGATATATGTGTCGGAGGTGGAGGGAACGAGGAGAAGAGGGAGACCAAATTTGAGGTGGAAAGATGGAGTGAAAAGGATTTTGTGTGATCGGGGCCTGAACATGCAGGAGGGTGAAAGGAGGGCAAGGAATAGAGTGAATTGGAGCGATGTGGTATACAGGGGTTGACGTGCTGTCAGTGGATTGAATCAAGGCATGTGAAGCGTCTGGGGTAAACCATGGAAAGCTGTGTAGGTATGTATATTTGCGTGTGTGGACGTGTGTATGTACATGTGTATGGGGGGGGGTTGGGCCATTTCTTTCGTCTGTTTCCTTGCGCTACCTCGCAACCGCGGGAGACAGCGACGAGGTATAAAAAAAAAAAAATATATATATATATACATTTCTTTCATACTATTCGCCATTTCCCGCGTTAGCGAGGTAGCGTTAAGAACAGAGGACTGGACCTTTGAGGGAATATCCTCACCTGGCCCCCTTCTCTGTTCCTTCATTTGGAAAATTAAAAAGAAAAAAAGAAAAGACGAGAGAGGAAGATTTTCAGCCCCCAGGTCCCTTCCCTTGTAGTCGCCTTCTACGACACGCAGGGAATAAGCGGGAAGTATATATATATATATATATATATATATATATATATATATATATATATAAGGCAAAGGGGATAAGAGTGAGTGCTCAAATTACAGAGGTATAAGTTTGTTGAGTATTCCTGGTAAATTATATAGGAGGGTATTGATTGAGAGGGTGAAGGCATGTACAGAGCATCAGATTGGGGAAGAGCAGTGTGGTTTCAGAAGTGGTAGAGGATGTGTGGATCAGGTGTTTGCTTTGAAGAATGTATGTGAGAAATACTTAGAAAAGCCCTGCTTCAATCCACTGACAGCACGTCAACCCCGGTATACCACATCGCTCCAATTCACTCTATTCCCCGCCCTCCTTTCACTCTCCTGCATGTTCAGGCCCCGATCACACAAAATCTTTTTCACTCCATCTTTCCACCTCCAATTTGGTCTCCCTCTTCTCCTCGTTCCCTCCACCTCCGACACATATATCCTCTTGGTCAATCTTTCCTCACTCATTCTCTCCATGTGCCCAAACCACTTCAAAACACCCTCTTCTGCTCTCTCAACCACGCTCTTTTTATTTCCACACATCTCTCTTACCCTTACGTTACTTACTCGATCAAACCACCTCACACCACACATTGTCCTCAAACATCTCATTTCCAGCACATCCATCCTCCTGCGCACAACTCTATCCATAGCCCACGCCTCGCAACCATACAACATTGTTGGACCCACTATTCCTTCAAACATACCCATTTTTGCTTTCCGAGATAATGTTCTCGACTTCCACACATTCTTCAAGGCTCCCAGAATTTTCGCCCCCTCCCCCACCCTATGATCCACTTCCGCTTCCATGGTTCCATCCGCTGCCAGATCCACTCCCAGATATCTAAATCACTTCACTTCCTCCAGTTTTTCTCCATTCAAACTCACCTCCCAATTGACTTGACCCTCAACCCTACTGTACCTAATAACCTGGCTCTTATTCACATCTACTCTTAACTTTCTTCTTTCACACACTTTACCAAACTCAGTCACCAGCATCTGCAGTTTCTCACATGAATCAGCCACCAGCGCTGTATCATCAGCGAACAACAACTGACTCACTTCCCAAGCTCTCTCATCCCCAACAGACTTCATACTTGCCCCTCTTTCCAAAACTCTTGCATTCACCTCCCTAACAACCCCATCCATAAACAAATTAAACAACCATGGGGACATCACACACCCCTGCCGCAAACCTACATTCACTGAGAACCAATCACTTTCCTCTCTTCCTACACGTACACATGCCTTACATCCTCGATAAAAACTTTTCACTGCTTCTAACAACTTGCCTCCCACACCATATATTCTTAATACCTTCCACAGAGCATCTCTATCAACTCTATCATATGCCTTCTCCAGATCCATAAATGCTACATACAAATCCATTTGCTTTTCTAAGTATTTCTCACATACATTCTTCAAAGCAAACACCTGATCCACACATCCTCTACCACTTCTGAAACCACACTGCTCTTCCCCAATCTGATGCTCTGTACATGCCTTGACCCTCTCACTCAATACCCTCCCATATAATTTACCAGGAATACTCAACAAACTTATACCTTTATAATTTGAGCACTCACTCTTATCCCCTTTGCCTTTGTACAATGGCACTATGCACGCATTCCTCCAATCCTCAGGCACCTCATCATGAGTCATACATACATTAAATAACCTTACCAACCAGTCAACAATACAGTCACCCCCTTTTTTAATAAATTCCACTGCAATACCATCCAAACCTACTGCCTTGCCGGCTTTCATCTTCCGCAAAGCTTTTATATATATATATTTTTATTTTTTTTATTATTTTTTATTATACTTTGTCGCTGTCTCCCGCGTTTGCGAGGTAGCGCAAGGAAACAGACGAAAGAAATGGCCCAACCGCCCCCCCCCCCCCCATACACATGTATATACATACGTCCACACACGCAAATATACATACCTACACAGCTTTCCATGGTTTACCCCACACGCTTCACATGCCTTGATTCAATCCACTGACAGCACGTCAACCCCGGTATACCACATCGCTCCAATTCACTCTATTCCTTGCCCTCCTTTCACCCTCCTGCATGTTCAGGCCCCGATCACACAAAATCTTTTTCACTCCATCTTTCAACCTCCAATTTGGTCTCCCTCTTCTCCTCGTTCCCTCCACCTCCGACACATATATCCTCTTGGTCAATCTTTCCTCACTCATTCTCTCCATGTGCCCAAACCACTTCAAAACACCCTCTTCTGCTCTCTCAACCACGCTCTTTTTATTTCCACACATCTCTCTTACCCTTACGTTACTCACTCGATCAAACCACCTCACACCACACATTGTCCTCAAACATCTCATTTCCAGCACATCCATCCTCCTGCGCACAACTCTATCCATAGCCCACGCCTCGCAACCATACAACATTGTTGGAACCACTATTCCTTCAAACATACCCATTTTTGCTTTCCGAGATAATGTTCTCGACTTCCACACATTCTTCAAGGCCCCCAGAATTTTCGCCCCCTCCCCCACCCTATGATCCACTTCCGCTTCCATGGTTCCATCCGCTGCCAGATCCACTCCCAGATATCTAAAACGCTTCACTTCCTCCAGTTTTTCTCCATTCAAACTCACCTCCCAATTGACTTGACCCTCAACCCTACTGTACCTAATAACCTGGCTCTTATTCACATTTACTCTTAACTTTCTTCTTCCACACACTTTACCAAACTCAGTCACCAGCTTCTGCAGTTTCTCACATGAATCAGCCACCAGCGCTGTATCATCAGCGAACAACAACTGACTCACTTCCCAAGCTCTCTCATCCCCAACTGACTTCATACTTGCCCCTCTTTCCAGGACTCTTGCATTTACCTCCCTAACAACCCCATCCATAAACAAATTAAACAACCATGGAGACATCACACACCCCTGCCGCAAACCTACATTCACTGAGAACCAATCACTTTCCTCTCTTCCTACACGTACACATGCCTTACATCCTCGATAAAAACTTTTCACTGCTTCTAACAACTTTCCTCCCACACCATATATTCTTAATACCTTCCACAGAGCATCTCTATCAACTCTATCATATGCCTTCTCCAGATCCATAAATGCTACATACAAATCCATTTGCTTTTCTAAGTATTTTTCACATACATTCTTCAAAGCAAACACCTGATCTACACATCCTCTACCACTTCTGAAACCACACTGCTCTTCCCCAATCTGATGCTCTGTACATGCCTTCACCCTCTCAATCAATACCCTCCCATATAATTCACCAGGAATACTCAACAAACTTATACCTCTGTAATTTGAGCACTCACCCTTATCCCCTTTGCCTTTGTACAATGGCACTATGCACGCATTCCGCCAATCCTCAGGCACCTCACCATGAGTCATACATACATTAAATAACCTTACCAACCAGTCAACAATACAGTCACCCCCTTTTTTAATAAATTCCACTGCAATACCATCCAAACCTGCTGCCTTGCCGGCTTTCATCTTCCGCAAAGCTTTCACTACCTCTTCTCTTTTTACCAAATCATTTTCCCTAACCCTCTCACTTTGCACACCACCTCGACCAAAACACTCTATATCTGCCACTCTATCATCAAACACATTCAACAAACTTTCAAAATACTCACTCCATCTCCTTCTCACATCACCACTACTTGTTATCACCTCCCCATTTGCGCCCTTCACTGAAGTTCCCATTTGCTCCCTTGTCTTACGCACTTTATTTACCTCCTTCCAGAACATCTTTTTATTCTCCCTAAAATTTAATGATACTCTCTCACCCCAACTCTCATTTGCCCTTTTTTCACCTCTTGCACCTTTCTCTTGACCTCCTGTCTCTTTCTTTTATACATCTCCAACTCAATTGCATTTTTTCCCTGCAAAAATCGTCCATATGCCTCTCTCTTCTCTTTCACTAATACTCTTACTTCTTCATCCCACCACTCACTACCCTTTCTAACCAACCCGCCTCCCACTCTTCTCATGCCACAAGCATCTTTTGCGTAATCCATCACTGATTCCCTAAATACATCCCATTCCTCCCCCACTCCCCTTACTTCCATTGTTCTCACCTTTTTCCATTCTGTCCTCAGTCTCTCCTGGTACTTCCTCACACAGTTGTCCTTCCCAAGCTCACTTATATATATATATATATACATATATATATATATATATATATATATATATATATATATATATATATATATATATATATATATATATATATATATAAATATATATATATACGTATATATATATATATGTATATACATATGTATATATATATATATATGCATATATATATATATATATATATATATATATATATATATATATATATATATATATATATATATACATAGGGATAGGGGAGAAAGAATACTTCCCACGTATTCCCTGCGTGTCGTAGAAGGCGACTAAAAGGGGAGGGAGCGGGTGTCTGGAAATCCTCCCCTCTCGTTTTTTTTTTAATTTTCCAAAACAGGGAACAGAGAAGGGGGCCAGGTGAGGATTTTCCCTCTAAGGCCCAGTCCTCTGTTCTTAACACTACCTCGCAAATGCGGGAAATGGCGAATCGTATGAAAAAAAAAGAATATATATATATATATATATATATATATATATATATATATATATATATATATTTGGACGATTTTTGCAGGGAAAAAATGCAATTGAGTGGGAGATGTATAAAAGAAAGAGACAGGAGGTCAAGAGAAAGGTGCAAGAGGTGAAAAAAAGGGCAAATGAGAGTTGGGGTGAGAGAGTATCATTAAATTTTAGGGAGAATAAAACGATGTTCTGGAAGGAGGTAAATAAAGTGCGTAAGACAAGGGAGCAAATGGGAACTTCAGTGAAGGGCGCAAATGGGGAGGTGATAACAAGTAGTGGTGATGTGAGAAAGAGATGGAGTGAGTATTTTGAAGGTTTGTTGAATGTGTTTGATGATAGAGTGGCAGATATAGGGTGTTTTGGTCGAGGTGGTGTGCAAAGTGAGAGGGTTAGGGAAAATGATTTGGTAAACAGAGAAGAGGTAGTGAAAGCTTTGAGGAAGATGAAAGCCGGCAAGGCAGTAGGTTTGGATGGTATTGCAGTGGAATTTATTAGAAAAGGGGGTGACTGTATTGTTGACTGGTTGGTAAGGTTATTTAATGTATGTATGACTCATGGTGAGGTGCCTGAGGATTGGCGGAATGCGTGCATAGTGCCATTGTACAAAGGCAAAGGGGATAAGAGTGAGTGCTCAAATTACAGAGGTATAAGTTTGTTGAGTATTCCTGGTAAATTATATGGTAGGGTATTGAGTGAGAGGGTGAAGGCATGTACAGAGCATCAGACTGGGGAAGAACAGTGTGGTTTCAGAAGTGGTAGAGGATGTGTAGATCAGGTGTTTGCTTTGAAGAATGTATGTGAGAAATACTTAGAAAAGCAAATGGATTAGTATGTAGCATTTATGGATCTGGAGAAGGCATATGATAGAGTTGATAGAGATGCTCTGTGGAAGGTATTAAGAATATATGGTGTGGGAGGAAAGTTGTTAGAAGCAGTGAAAAGTTTTTATCGAGGATGTAAGGCATGTGTACGTGTAGGAAGAGAGGAAAGTGATTGGTTCTCAGTGAATGTAGGTTTGCGGCAGGGGTGTGTGATGTCTCCATGGTTGTTTAATTTGTTTATGGATGGGGTTGTTAGGGAGGTAAATGCAAGAGTTTTGGAAAGAGGGGCAAGTATGAAGTCTGTTGGGGATGAGAGAGCTTGGGAAGTGAGTCAGTTGTTGTTCGCTGATGATACAGCGCTGGTGGCCGATTCATGTGAGAAACTGCAGAAGCTGGTGACTGAGTTTGGTAAAGTGTGTGGAAGAAGAAAGTTAAGAGTAAATGTGAATAAGAGCAAGGTTATTAGGTACAGTAGGGTTGAGGGTCAAGTCAACTGGGAGGTGAGTTTGAATGGAGAAAAACTGGAGGAAGTGAAGTGTTTTAGATATCTGGGAGTGGATCTGGCAGCGGATGGAACCATGGAAGCGGAAGTGGATCATCGGTTGGGGGAGGGGGCGAAAATTCTGGGGGCCTTGAAGAATGTGTGGAAGTCGAGAACATTATCTCGGAAAGCAAAAATGGGTATGTTTGAAGGAATAGTGGTTCCAACAATGTTGTATGGTTGCGAGGCGTGGGCTATGGATAGAGTTGTGCGCAGGAGGATGGATGTGCTGGAAATGAGATGTTTGAGGACAATGTGTGGTGTGAGGTGGTTTGATCGAGTGAGTAACGTAAGGGTAAGAGAGATGTGTGGAAATAAAAAGAGCGTGGTTGAGAGAGCAGAAGAGGGTGTTTTGAAGTGGTTTGGGCACATGGAGAGAATGAGTGAGGAAAGATTGACCAAGAGGATATATGTGTCGGAGGTGGAGGGAACGAGGAGAAGAGGGAGACCAAATTGGAGGCTGAAAGATGGAGTGAAAAAGATTTTGTGTGATCGGGGCCTGAACATGCAGAAGGGTGAAAGGAGGGCAAGGAATAGAGTGAATTGGAGCGATGTGGTATACCGGGGTTGACGTGCTGTCAGTGGATTGAATCAAAGCATGTGAAGCGTCTGGGGTAAACCATGGAAAGCTGTGTAGGTATGTATATTTGCGTGT
>NC_092287.1:16877481-16887481 GCF_036320965.1 Panulirus ornatus | reverse complement strand
ATATATATATATATATATATCATCCCTGGAGATAGGGGAGAAAGAATACTTCCCACGCATCCCCTGTGTGTCATAGAAGGCGACTAAATGGGTAGGGAGCGGGGGGGCTGGAAATCCTTCCCTCTCGTTTTTAATTTTCTAAAAGAGGGAACAGAGAAGGGGGCCAAGTGAGGGGCCAAGTGAGTCCTCTATCCTTAACGCTACCTCGCTGACGCGGGAAATGGCGGATATGTATGAAATGTATATATATATATATATATATATATATATATATATATATATATATATATATATATATATATTTCTTTTTATGTACACGATTCGCCATTTCCCGCGTTAGCGAGGTAGCGTTAAGAACAGAGGATTGTGCCTTTGAGGGAAATGCTCACTTGGCCCCCTTCTCTGTTCCCTCTATTGGAAAATTAAAAACGAGAGGAGAGGATTTCCAGCCCCCGCTCCCTACCAATTTAGTCGCCTTATACGACACGCAGGGAATACGTGGGAAGTATTCCTTCTCCCCTATCCTGAGGGATAATATATTTATATATCTTTTTCTTTTTTTCATACTATTCGCCATTTTCCGCATTAGCGAGGTAGCGTTAAGAACAGAAGACTGGGTCTTTGAGGGAATATCCTCACCTGGCCCCCTTCTCTGTTCCTTCTTTTGGAAAATTAAAAAAAGAAAGAAACGAGAGGGGAGGATTTCCAGCCCCCCGCTCCCTTCCCTTTTAGCCGCCTTCTACGACACGCAGGGAATACGTGGGAAGTATTCTTTCTCCCCTATCCCAAGGGATACCCTATCCCCAGGGATATATATATATATATATATATATATATATATATATATATATATATATATATATATATATATATATATATATATATATGTTACCTGACTCCGTTTGCGTGAAATTACCCCGCGAGTGAAAATTCAACTCTGGCGAGGTGGTAGTGCATCGCTGAGAGTACAAACTCGTGAAAGAATTATTTACATCATAGGAGTTGTGCAGCTTTGCTTCGGCCAGCAACCTCCGGAAAGAGGTCTTTGGGATATATATATATATATATATATATATATATATATATATATATATATATATATATATATATATATATATATATATACATATATATATATATATATATATATATATATATATATATATATATATATATATATATATATATATATATATATATATATAATGGAAGCCGGAAGGAAAAGCAGTTCCATATATATCATAGAATTCAAATATTCTCCACAATTGCGTAAAAATAATTTCCTGTCAGAACACTGCTTAACAGATTAATAATTCTCTTTCACATCCCGGATGTTAATCTAAAAAGTGAAATGTAATTTGCTGAATGTCAATTGGCTGAATAATCATTCCATATGGTTAGGTATAGTTGAATGTCTGTCTCTCTCTCTCTCTCTCTCTCTCTCTCTCTCTCTCTCTCTCTCTCTCTCTCTATATATATATATATATATATATATATATATATATATATATATATATATATATATATTAGAAAGAATCAATTTTGCGCGTGAACAAGTATATTCATTTCCCCCGTGAACTCATAGGAATATATATATGTATATACATATTGCACAATCAGAACCTGAATGACCATTACACAATGGTCGATCATCTATGTCACATTAGGTCACTAGGGCCTGTGATATATTAAAAAATGTCCAAAGGAAATACAGGACATATTGAAACTTTTATAATTAACTAATACAGACTACTACGGCCTGTAACATTAGATAAGGTCTATGGGAAATGAAAGACGAAGTGAATGCGTTTTACTGCAAATGATACAAGTTACTACAACCCATAAGGAATATATGATACAGACTGCTACAGACTTTACCATATGTTCATGAGATACTGAGAATGTATTACATCTCTCTTACTGTAAATAGTGGAATCTGTAGTAATGTATTTGTAAAAAAAAATCAGCATTCACAAGACCGTTTGGTCTGGGCGGTCTGGAAACACTGACTGTGTCGGAAAATCGAGAGCAAAGACATCATCCACTCATCCAACATGTCGATCCTCATTTTATCGTTTTACCCATGAGAATGTATTCTGCGTGAGTCATAGATACATAATCGTCTTACTTTCTAATTTGTCTCCATGTATATATATATATATATATATATATATATATATATATATATATATATATATATATATATATATAGATGCATATATATATATATATATATATATATATATATATATATATATATATATATATATATATATATATATATATATATATATATATATATATATATATATATATATATATATATATATATACTTTAATCCATACTTAAGTGTCTAGTTTCATTTTCCCCGTGAACTCTTAAGAATATATATATATATATATATATATATATATATATATATATATATATATATATATATATAATGAGATAGTTATGCTCACTAGGTCCGCACACCATTTGAGTACTATTTCCGTGTGTGGTTATTTACGATTCTAGTTTATTCTTAATTTATTCCGCTCCTGCACATTAACAGTCTCATGCCACAGGAAGACGACGACGTCTCGCAGGAAACGTTCTTCAAACGTTCATAATGATCTTGAGGGACAGACCTAAATAGTTTTCGACGCTCTAACAGAGCGTGGAATCTGGACGTATGTAATTCTTATTCGTCAGTAATGTTTACGGGTTTTTAAGGAAAATTTATAAACAAAAAGATCCAGCTCAGTATTTGGCCAGACGTGTGATTAGCATAACATTAGCTATCACATCACACAGTCCGGCAAGCGTAGTGGTAGATACATATTCAGATAACAACTACCACACGAAATGAACCATATTATTTGTCGTCAACTTTGGCGTCGTCTGTACATCGCCATGGATCCTCTCACCACAGTAGAGACCTCCACTTGACCGCAGAGCTATCGCGCACGTCTCTCCCTATCTCTCTACTATGCTAATCCCGGCGATATATCAGAATAGCCACTTACTGGACTAGAACTCCGGCCAGCTGAAGTTTTCCCACCCCAAGTTCCCGTACTCCTTCCTAAAATATGAAATCCAATAAATCATCATGTTTATTTTACGGTACTTTTCGTGGAGGCGCGCGGCCCAGGTTGCGGATGGCGGAGTCGGCTGGGCAGCGAATGAGCCGCCCTCTATTGTTTATTTAGCGTGAAGAGGGAGGAGCCTAGCGGGCCCGCGCGCGATGGATGTTCCTCGTTGCCACCACTGTGGTGTGTGTTGATATATTATCTTAATTTTACTCTCCAATATTCGTGATTGCGTTTGATATCTTATCCTTGAATGATGTAGCTGGATAGGTACGGTATGTGGCAATTACGAATTCACGCAAGATTTCCGAAAAATCATTGTTGTACATGGAGTTGGAATCCGCCATAATGTCGGTGACTGACGTACTATCTGATTGGTCTGGGGCTTGGCTCCGCCTACGATAATACGGGCTCCGCCTCCCTGCCTCCATGATCATATAAATACCAACCATCATAAGCGCTTGGTAGATTTCTCATTACCTTCGTGTCAGGAGGAACGCGCAGCATCGTCTCGTTCACTTGTTCGCCACTGAGATGGAGAAGTCCACGGCTGTGACAGAAGCCAAACCAGCTCAGAAGCCTAAACTGTCCTTTAGCATAGACGCCATCCTGGGACACCGTGACACCACCGCCAGCCCTCCCACTTCCTCTCCAGAGCATGACTGTCGCCCAGCCTCGTCCTGTAGTGCCTCCAGCGACGTGTCCTTCGTCAGCCACGACTCTGATCGCTCCCCGAGTCCTGCGGCGCCTTTAGCGAGGCCCCTGCAGCATATGGCACCATCGCAGTGGATTCCTGCACATCCTTACTTCCAGTTCGCCACCTCGATTCATGGTAAGATCACGTCGCCAATATTTCATGTTCAACACTTCCTGTGTTTGAACAGCGTCGAAAAGTGAGCCAAATCCTTTGCACTGTGATGGTTTAGAGTTTCTGTAGAATGCCCTGGTTTTAAGTAGGTTCCTTTCCCTGTGCCCTCAGGTTCCTCCGGCCTGCCCAAGTTGCCTAGTTCTGTGGTCTTGCGGAAGCACAAGCCCAACAGAAAGCCCCGCACGCCTTTTACATCCGAACAGCTCCTCTCACTCGAAAAGAAATACCGCGAGAAGCAGTACCTGAGCATCGCCGAGCGGGCTGAGTTCTCCGCCTCGCTCAACCTGACGGAGACGCAGGTCAAGATCTGGTTCCAAAATCGTCGGGCGAAGGACAAGCGCCTGAAGGAAGCTGAACTGGAGAGGCTGACACGTCCCATGTATCCGACCTACGGCGGCCTTTTACCCGTAGGCGGCCAGTTGCCGGCACTGCCCCTACAAAGGCCACTGGTGCCTCTCCTTGGGTAGTGTGTTTATGTGAAGCGCCCCTGCATGTACCTGCAGATGCCACGCCTGCGTCGCCGTACGCCTCGGTGGTCGACAATGTCCGTCGAGCCTCTAGTCACCTCCCCACCGTGGTAAGTGTGGCCGCCTCCTGCTGGCTGTGACTGTCTTGTACTATCATTGTTGAGAACTTATGGCTATTGCTTTAGCTCCCGTTATGTTCAGTCACTAATACAAATTTTTTTTCCTTCGCTGTAAGAAAATTAGTTATCGGCCAATGCCTTGGTTTAATGGTGGTAAAATACCTGTAAATGTCGCTCTGTCTTTTTACGAAATTGTATAAGATGTTTAACGAATATTCTCTTGTTTTTCATCGTAAAAAGTCTAAGAGAATTTGTATATTTTTTCACAGTCAAGATCGCAGAAAATGAGGAGAGTTGATAATAACATCGGCCTTAATCTAAACTTTTGAATTTATCGATTGATTAGTTAAATGCTGCACTGTTTGTGGTGGTTACCGACTCGCCTCTTAATGAATGTTTAACCATGATTATAGCTTTCTTTTCCTCCTCCTGCAGGTTGGCCACGCCTCTGGTGATGCCCTCCAGCTCCTCCCCACAACACCGCCCGCCCAGTTCTCCCCACCTCGCCTCGCCCACGTCAGGACGGTGTTGGACGGTGCCTGGCACGTCCACACACCCGCCCATTCCTCCCTCGGATCTCACTCCTGCTGGAGGATGCAGACGACTGTGATAATTTAGTACAGTATATATATATAAACATATATATTGTTGTCATATACATATATATATATATATTATTTTCTATGATTTCTAAGTTGTTAATAAAACTTGGACTAAATTACCGTTTTCATCTTATCCAACGGCCTCTCATAAAAGACAATGAAAGCATCCAGTAAAACAAATAATAATTACAGGAAACTCACTCCTAAAATGATTCACATTTACACAAATGTTTACAGGAAGCTCTAAAGTACAACGGAGTAAATTCAGTTCTGTTAAAGACTTTTTGCTCATCGCCCTAATGTATTTCCTGTGTTCCTCAAACTTTCTTGTCCTAAGTAGAAACCATTACCCTTGCATTGCCATGCCTCGTTATCTTAGTAACTGGGAGAGTGGCTGTATCAGGAGCGTATGTGACTACTAATCACTCCGTCCAACCAATTATCGACACAAATGACAGTTAGACTTGTTGAAATTTTGGTACATATTATAAGTGGTGTATGGTACCAACCACAACACCACCATCGCTCTTCCACTGTTAAACTGGCGGACTTGAAAGCACTTTTTTTTCTTCATGCAGCCGTCCATCCTCACCACACTAACTGGTCAGAGCAAATGACTTTGGCCTACGCAGCCGTTCAACAGGACACTTATCAAATCCTGACTTTTATAAGACTGGTCGACCTGATGAGGTACGGCTGCACCCAGGTGTGACGGCCAGTGTGTGCGCAGACAAGTCGTCATCTTGTCATTCCTGATAAAGGGGTCATTACCAACCTGACAACCTGGACGCCACAGATGACCGATATCTGCTGATAAGAAAAGATAAATCTCATCTCACAGGATTGTAGAGAAGAAAAACATCTTTTTTTTAACAATTATATACGAAATATTGTATGAGTTTTTAGAGGATAACGATGGCATAGAATATGTCTATATGTTATTTCCATGAAAGTCGAAGAAGCTTAAGTGGTCGCACTGGCCACAATCCTCGTTAACTTAGCTCCTCTTGACCCTCTTCAACCCCCCACACGAGTCTATTGTCTGTCGTGTTTTCTCCAACCTCTCCAAGCCTCAGATTAGTCCAGATTAGACGTAGCGGGGGATGATGGGGGGGTTTCGAACCAGACGGACATGTTTGCCGGGCGGGATAATAAAACCAGGAAAAACAGATTTATCCAGGAATTTTGAGATGATGACTTCTGAATGACAGATGACAGGTTCCATATGGTAGAGTATTTTTCTCCCCGAGAATTTGTAAGAATCTTTAAAGGATTTTCCCGTTAACAAAAGCCAAAAGATTTTATATCGGTTTTTGAATAAGAGGAAATGTTATCAAACCATTATGAACGATAATAGGGAGATTTTTGATGAAGGAGGGAGATGCATCAAGCCACACACTAGTGGAAGTCTATTGATTATTATTCATCAAATGGATTGTCACCAAGGCAAGTCTGACGAGGTGGATGGCTGTTTTGAAATTAAGGAATAGATCAGAATTACTCGACTGACTCATTACCTTCACAGCAGGATATGGGATCCCAAGACTGTGTCCACGTCGGTGTAATGTGGATCGAAGTCAAGTATGCGAAATGTAATTACAGTTGCCGGGAGAAACTAAAGACATGGATGGGATTTCTTAAACATAAATGAACTCTTAGCATATGTTTTCGGTGGATGTATATATATACAAAACACTAAGACCTATAACATCCTCAAGTTGTGTAACACGAAGTTAAATCAACCAAAACAAGACAATATCAGTAGAACTGGGAGAAACAAGTCGGTAACTAATTTTTGTGATGAATCATTTCAACCATAACTTACTGTACTTTCTAGCATAATGGTGTGTAAATGTTCTAACGTACTGAATAAAATTGTAATAACGGAATACATCAACAAAGAGGATGATCTTTTACAATCAATAACCAGAGTATCTTCTTGAGTGGACTGTGAGTGTCCAACTGAAGTTTAAATCGGGTCAAGGGTCTAGGGAGGTCACGACATTTCTGTTCATCGCTCAGGGTCTTAATTCCAGCGTTAATACACAACTATGAATATATTCCTGTCCTCTGCAGTTTTAAAGCGATTTTGTGTGATAATTTGTGTATTATCATAGACCTTTGTGGTAGAAAGCTGGGCGTTTTTGACCATGACACACGCACTGGCTACCCGGCGGTTGAGCGCATAGGTTCAAATCCTGGTTGCGGCAGTTGGTCCACAGTCAACCCAGCTGTTCATCCTCTCCAAGGGGTCGGTCTATGAAATAGGCATCTTGCTTAGGCCAGGATATATATATATATATATATATATATATATATATATATATATATATATATATATATATATATATATATATATATATATATATATATTTATTTATATATATATATATATATATATATATATATATATATATATATATATATATATATATATATATATATATATATGGCTTTAATGAGGGTAGTCAGTTACCCAGGCCATCTCAGTTAACACGAAGAAAAATATCTTTTTAAAGGACCTCTTCCATGATACAGTAAATTAATTGTATATCATATCTCCAGTTATGGGGTTTACATAGATGTATGAAAAGGTATTTGACAAGTTTTGGATACGTAGAATAGATGATAACGATTTACCTCTGGCTGTCCATGATTCGAACCCATTCCTTCCGCCTAGTGGTACTGTGGTTAGATTAGTGCCCTACCAAGTTTGTAGTACGGAGTTCGAGTCCTCGGCACCTGGAGATCAATTGTTATCCTATATGTATAGGTATGAAACGCATTATAAGCCGGTATATTTGCGCTTGCGTAAATATGGGCTTCCGTTGCGCATTACTTTGCGTTACTGATCATAAAATCACGACGGGCCCGCCCGTGTTTAAGTCTTTGGCATGGTGGTTGATCCACAGTTAACCGATTTTCTTAGTTTAAACGTTTACTTAATCGACTGAAGATATTATTCACTATATCTAAATGGCTACAGGTTTTAGGCAGTTTATTAGATAACGATTAAAGCTAAGCATTTCATCCAATGCCTGTGAGAAAAAGATTAGATATGGAAGTTTATTGAATCTAACGAGTTGAAATACAAAAAAAAAAAAAAGAAAAAACACAACGAAAAAGTGTAGCCGCGTTAGACATTGTAGCTATTTAAAACAAACGAGTACAATAGATGACCTTATGACACGAACAACGAAACATGGCTTATCTACGCAAGACAACTGAGCAAGATGACTTATCTACGCAGGACAACTGACCAGGATGACTTTATAACACCGAACGACTGAACTTAATGAATCAATTCCTCTAAACAACTGACTACAATGACTGTATGACGGTAACAGAGAACACACAAAAAAACTAAACTTGGTGACTCTCACCACAGCAAACAAGTAAACATGAAAACTTATCACACGGTTACAACTAAAGATGTTGCGCTTATTACGCAAAAATAGTAGACATGATGACCTTACTACGCCAAAGGCTAAACATGATGACTTATTTACACCAACCAAACAGGATTCCTTTATCACGCCATACAAGCTTAACAGATGCCTTTACCACAACAAACAATTAAATAGGATGCCTTTATCACAACAAACAACTAAACACGATGCCTTTATCACGCCAAACAACGAAACATGATCACGTCACAGCACAATGCGGAACTGAAAAACACAATTGCGCACAAGGAAACTAAACATGATGAATCATTTGCATAAAACATAACGGGGAAAAAGAAAATAACAAGTAATTTTACAGTTTTCTCCCCACGTGGATTATATTTTGGTGAGCGCTGGTTTACGTGCTCATCTATTGAACCTTACCTAATTTTACGTAAATTAAACTGATGTAATTTAACGTAAAACCTAACCTTACGTAAACTTAACCAGCTTAAAGTAACGTAAAGTAACCTGACCTAACGTAACCTAACAACACTAAAGCTAACCTAACCTAACCTAACCTAACCTAACCTAACCTAACCTTACCTTACTTAATCTAACTAATCTTAAACTTCAACCTACCATAAAGAAAATTTCCTAACCTTTGTAAGAAGTAAACTGTAAAGATAAAGAAACAATTGTTAAAAAAAAAGAATTTAGAAGAAAAACTACACTCAACATGATTTCAATATGCAGGAGTTAGTGGGAACCATCAGCTACACACATCATTTCTGTTGCCTTGCAGTTCAAAAGTTAGGTTGACGAGATCTGCAACTGACTAAGATTCTTTTGCGACACTAAAGCGTCGTAAGATGTGAGGCGCAGCTTCATTTCGTGAATGACTGATCTCTCACAGCTTACCTGAGACTTAGTTTATCCATCTACATGACCTGCGATGAATGAGAAATAGCACTTGGTCATGAAGTTCAAACCATGAATGCGATTTGAACGAGAGTGCTTTGAACGTCATCTGTTGAAGAATAGTGACCACAGTGAACGTCATCTATTGTGTACACAGTAGTAAGTGCTATGAACATCATATATTCAGCATTAGTAAGTGCTATGCACATCATTTATTGTACAGTTGCAAATGCGATGAACATCATCTATTGTAGAGTAGTAAGAGCAATGAACACCATCTATTATATAGTATTGACTACTACGACCATCATCTATTGTGTAGTAGTAAATGCTATGAACACCATCTGTTGTACAGGGTCTATGATATCTCCCGTTATCCTCCCCTCCCCTTTTCCCTTCCATCATCGTAAGGGATCAACAGGGAAGAACAAGCAAACAAACAAACAAACAAACGTGGTACTCTCTGCTTGCGTGAGAATCTTCTATGTATTTCTACCCATTTTCTGGTTTTGTTTTATCAGCTCTTCTGCAGCTTATTTGATCTCACTTGACATCAACTTCCCAC
>NC_092287.1:16859981-16874981 GCF_036320965.1 Panulirus ornatus | reverse complement strand
CTGAATTACGTGACTTTTTTTTTTTTTTTTTACTCAACTAACAATAAAATCAAACTAGAGAAATATAATACTTTCCACTTTGGTCGTACGTTCTATAAATATATATGTTAATAACAGTAAGAGGCAGACGGCTCTGTGGAAGTTTCAGTTTCTGGATACTTACATCCACGTCAGCATCCAGACGCGCAGTGTCATTATGAATGTATATCGCTACTTCAGTTGTCAGCGGGGAGCCGATTCGAGCGCTGAAGTCGTCCAGACAACTGGAGATGCCCCGCAAGTGTCGTTAAAAGCCCGGTGTAGAGAGTGAAGCGACAGGCGTCTGAATGCCAACCCCCAACTCGTACTGTTAAACGCACACAACGGTAGGAAAGTACGTATGCTGGGTGAGCGGAACGATTCTGACGAGACGAGTATCACGAAATAATGTTATCATTGTACGAAAAGAGAAGCTCTCCATCTTAAATGCATCTCTTCGAGAAAATGTAGGAAAATCCTATGTAGTCTGAAGGTGAGGGGACGCCACTGTGGAAAGTGTCAAGTGGTAGAGCACTTTCAGTAGAGGCGTAGATGGCGTAGTGGTGGCGAGAAACAAGAGCATCAGGTTTACTGGACACAACAGAAATAACAGCCCAGCCAACCGCCGGCACGAGGGGTTCACGGGATGAAAGTCTGGTAAGCCAGGATGAAGGTGAGGTATGACGCTGGACTGTGCCTCAAGGCGAGGCAGACACTGGTGAAGACTTCTCACTACGTTATTTTACCTGACGGGGTGAGCGCAGGGCTTCATCCCGGGGGCGTTACCCAGGTTCCGCCGAATGGCGACTAAGGTGACTCTCTAGACCATGAAAGATTTGAAACATGGCTGGACGAACAACACTTAACTAGTACTGATGGAAAGTTTATAATGATGGTGGATGATGCCCCTGTGTCACATCAGAATCCAAAACAGCTTCAGGAAGTAGTGATAGGAAACATGAAGTGATAGAAGATTATTCTCTGAGAACATCACACACCATCGCATCCCTGACGAAGACTGAACTGTTACAAATAACAAGGCTGCTACGAAGAAAGGCAAACTAATATAATAGACGAAGTAGCCCTTGGCAATGGCTATGATATTACCTCCTTATTATTGCCATTCTAAGCCAGTCGAGCTCATTAAGCCACAAATTAAGATAGACGATAGAGAGAATAATTCCTTTGTAGATCAGTCTAAGAAATCTATGATGAATCTGACAAGACGGGAAATAGGAAAAGTGAACGAAGCAGACTGGAGAAAATGTATGTTATACCAGGAGAGTTGAAGATGATCATAAGAGGAAAGATATATAGGAATCGTTTGTAATGAGCAGTGATGATGGCAGCGGTGATGACAGTGATTTGATGGATTTGCACTGATGATGATAATGTTCTCTTCTCTCTCTCTCTCTCTCTCTCTCTCTCTCTCTCTCTCTCTCTCTCTCTCTCTCTCTCAAGCACGCAAAGAAACACTCACATCCACTAAACTTGTAAATCAGGTTTTTGTAAGTAAACTGATTTCATTTGTACTTGAATTATTTGTTACTGAATCCTGAACGTACTATTGTTATATTGTATGTTATGGGCTTCCGTGGTGTAGTGGTTAACGTTCCTTACCGTGACGCATTCCCGTCCACCCAGGGTCGAGCGCATAGGTACGAATACTGGTTGTCGTAGTTGGTTCACAGCCAAGCAAGCTGTTTATCCACCGTTGGGGTTGGTTGATGAAATGGATGCTTGGTTCAGACCAGGATACACACACACACACACACACACACACACACACACACACACACATACTATATACATAGATATATATATATTCCTATGACTCCACGGGGAAAATGAAACACGAAAAGTTCCCATATATATATATATATATATGTATATATATATATATATAAATATATATATATATATATATATATATATATATATATATATATATATTTATATATATATATATAAATATATATATATATATATATATATATATATATATATAGATAGATAGATAGATAGATAGATAGATATCACTAATGAGATGAGTTCGATTAGGGCTCAGTCGCCCGTGTCGTCCCACCTAACATAAACATAGTACCACTGTACGTGCCAGTAATCCCAGGAATTTAAGAGACAGCAAGACAACGAGGGTGGAGGAAGACGGTCGAACTCTATGCCTGAGACGGTGTATCACCAGCAGTGAGCACACGAGCAGTGGGAGGTAACCCAATTGACTCCTATGTCTCCCCACACACCACCCTCCCTCCCTTAAGCCGGTAGTGCCCGTCAATCATAAGCGAGCTTTCGGTCGTCCCAGATGTCTGCTTTGAGAGAACAGAGTGCGGCCATCGAGTATAATGATGCCATGAAATCGATACCTGCTGGTAAATCCCTCGTCATCATCTGGGACAATCTAACTGGTCACCAACTACTGTAGTCTTATCACACAAACTAGTTAGATCACAGAAAAGAAAATCAAACCGATTTGTCAGTTATGAACGAGGGCGTCGAATACCATGCTGCCATTTACTGATCTATCAGTGATCCTATACAGGATTTACAGAACGCTGGTCTTCATACGTTGTATGGGTGGGGATACTGTGGACGTCATTGTGGTGAAACTAGTCCTTATTTGCTGCGACCAGCACGAGTCGTGTCCGTAGAGGAAGACGAGGAGGAGAAATATCTGAATTATTCTGCCAGTATACATAGTGATCACTGTTACCATGTACCGTAAACCATCACCCGACAATAGATAATATTACTTGCTTTTAACATACCTACGTATTTCTTGAAATACATATATATATATATATATATATATATATATATATATATATATATATATATTTTTTTTTCTTTTTTTTTTATACTTTGTCGCTGTCTCCCGCGTTTGCGAGGTAGCGCAAGGAAACAGACGAAAGAAATGGCCCAACTCCCCCCCATACACATGTATATACATACGTCCACACACGCAAATATACATACCTACACAGCTTTCCATGGTTTACCCCAGACGCTTCACATGCCTTGATTCAATCCACTGACAGCACGTCAACCCCGGTATACCACATCGCTCCAATTCACTCTATTCCTTGCCCTCCTTTCACCTTCCTGCATGTTCAGGCCCCGATCACACAAAATCTTTTTCACTCCATCTTTCCACCTCCAATTTGGTCTCCCTCTTCTCCTTGCTCCCTCCACCTCCGACACATATATCCTCTTGGTCAATCTTTCCTCACTCATCCTCTCCATGTGCCCAAACCACTTCAAAACACACTCTTCTGCTCTCTCAACCACGCTCTTTTTATTTCCACACATCTCTCTTACCCTTACGTTACTCACTCGATCAAACCACCTCACACCACACATTGTCCTCAAACATCTCATTTCCAGCACATCCATCCTCCTGCGCACAACTCTATCCATAGCCCACGCCTCGCAACCATACAACATTGCTGGAACCACTATTCCTTCAAACATACCCATTTTTGCTTTCCGAGATAATGTTCTCGACTTCCACACATTCTTCAAGGCCCCCAGAATTTTCGCCCCCTCCCCCACCCTATGATCCACTTCCGCTTCCATGGTTGCATCCGCTGCCAGATCCACTCCCAGATATCTAAAACACTTCACTTCCTCCAGTTTTTCTCCATTCAAACTCACCTCCCAATTGACTTGACCCTCAACCCTACTGTACCTAATAACCTTGCTCTTATTCACATTTACTCTTAACTTTCTTCTTCCACACACTTTACCAAACTCAGTCACCAGCTTCTGCAGTTTCTCACATGAATCAGCCACCAGCGCTGTATCATCAGCGAACAACAACTAACTCACTTCCCAAGCTCTCTCATCCCCAACAGACTTCATACTTGCCCCTCTTTCCAAAACTCTTGCATTTACCTCCCTAACAACCCCATCCATAAACAAATTAAACAACCATGGAGACATCACACACCCCTGCCGCAAGCCTACATTCACTGAGAACCAATCACTTTCCTCTCTTCCTACACGTACACATGCCTTACATCCTCGATAAAAACTTTTCACTGCTTCTAACAACTTTCCTCCCACACCATATATTCTTAATACCTTCCACAGAGCATCTCTATCAACTCTATCATATGCCTTCTCCAGATCCATAAATGCTACATACAAATCCATTTGCTTTTCTAAGTATTTCTCACATACATTCTTCAAAGCAAACACCTGATCCACACATCCTCTACCACTTCTGAAACCACACTGTTCTTCCCCAATCTGATGCTCTGTACATGCCTTCACCCTCTCAATCAATACCCTCCCATATAATTTACCAGGAATACTCAACAAACTTATACCTCTGTAATTTGAGCACTCACTCTTATCCCCTTTGCCTTTGTACAATGGCACTATGCACGCATTCCGCCAATCCTCAGGCACCTCACCATGAGTCATACATACATTAAATAACCTTACCAACCAGTCAACAATACAGTCACCCCCTTTTTTGATAAATTCCACTGCAATACCATCCAAACCTGCTGCCTTGCCGGCTTTCATCTTCCGCAAAGCTTTCACTACCTCTTCTCTGTTTACCAAATCATTTTCCCTAACCCTCTCACTTTGCACACCACCTCGACCAAAACACCCTATATCTGCCACTCTATCATCAAACACATTCAACAAACCTTCAAATACTCACTCCATCTCCTTCTCACATCACCACTATTTGTTATCACCTCCCCATTTGCGCCCTTCACTGAAGCTCCCATTTGCTCCCTTGTCTTACGCACTTTATTTACCTCCTTCCAGAACATCTTTTTATTCTCCCTAAAATTTACTGATAGTCTCTCACCCCAACTCTCATTTGCCCTTTTTTTCACCTCTTGCACCTTTCTCTTGACCTCCTGTCTCTTTCTTTTATACATCTCCCACTCAATTGCATTTTTTCCCTGCAAAAATCGTCCAAATGCCTCTCTCTTCTCTTTCACTAATACTCTTACTTCTTCATCCCCACTCACTACCCTTTCTAATCAACCCACCTCCCACTCTCTCATTGCACAACATCTTTTGCGCAATCCATCATGATTCCTAAATCTCCATTCTCCCACTCCCTGCTCATTGTTCTCACTTTTCTCCATTCTAGTACTCAGTCCTCTCCTGTACATTCCTCACACAGGTCTCCTGTACCAAGTCACTTTATCCACCACCTCTTCTACCCAACTTACTTTCTGTCTGAAAACCCATCAATCTTCACCTAGCCCCACAAGATAAGACAGACATCCCTCCAGTTTCTAAGATGGAAACAGAAAATTAGTGAGTCACGGGGAGGAGCTCAACATCCCGAAGTTCCATATGAGTATAATATGATGTGGATGTAACATAGATTAATAAAATAGTGAAATAGTAGTATGTTATCACAAGAATGAGTTGATTGGCTCGAGTGCCGTGCTCAGCTAAAAAACATGTAATGTACGGGCCAGTAAATCCAGGAGTTAGGAAGCAGACAACGAGAGTGGAAGAGTCAACTACTCCTGAACGGTGTTTGAGTGAGAACGAGATGAGGTAAAGAAGTAAACTTCCCTTAATAGTGGGTCAAAAACGAGCTTTGGTGATGGCGAGAGAGGTGCGGTGATATAATGTGCCATAATCGAACCTGCATGAGAAAAACGCATCATCGGGCAATCTATTGGATCACAATACTGTAGTTTATGCAATTTAGATCACGAAGAACCCGGTTTATATGAACGGGTGTTCGAATGCCAGTGATTAAACTGATCATAGTGGATAATTGGTTTACAGGGGTCTTCAGTGTTGTAATGGTGGGGATATGGACCTTGTGGTGAAATATTTATTGCTGGACCAAGGACGATGTGTGATCCGTTAAAGAAGCAGGAGAGAAACATCTAATTATTCTGAGTAATACATAGTGATCATGGTTACATTCCCGTTACGTTAAACCATAGCCCGAAATAGAAATTTATTACTGTGCTTAACAACTACGTATTTTTTGATCATATATATATTATTATATATATATATATATATATATATATATATATATATATATATATACATGAGTGGCTGGGCCATTCTGCGTCTGTTTCTGACGCTACCTTGCTGACGCGGGAAATAGCGATCAATGTGTGTGTGTGTGTTGTGATGTTGTGTGTGATTTAGTGTGTTATATATATATATATATATATATATATATATATATATATATATATATTTTTTTTTTTCAAACTATTCGCCATTTCCCGCGTTAGTGGGGTAGCGTTAGGAATAGAGGACTGGGCCTTTGAGGAAATATCCTCACTTGGCCCCCTTCTCTGTTCCTTCTTTTAGAAAATTAAGAAAAAAAAACCAAGAAGGAGGATTCTAGCCCCCCCGTTCCCTCCCCTTTTAGTCGCCTTCTACGACACGCAGGGAATATGTGGGAAGTATTCTTTCTCCCCTATCCCAGGGATGATATATATATATATATATAAATATATATATATATATATATATATATATATATATATATATATATATATATACACACATACATACTTGAAATTAATGTTTACTTTCGCTGTTTCCCTTTCAGTTTCTCATATGTTCGTCTATCGTAATATAGATTCTATCCTGATCTATTCTCAACAAAAGATCGAGTAATCAAGGGATATGCATACACGAGAGAGAGAGAGAGAGAGAGAGAGAGAGAGAGAGAGAGAGAGAGAGAGAGAGAGAGAGAGAGAGGACATCTGACGGAGCTCTGGTCTGGTAAGACATTCAAGATCATCCAGCTGAGGTCGTCCGTACATGTGGGTTAGTAATACCTGGTGGGAAGTATGGAAAGTCTTATTATGAAGTGGAACCTTAATGACCTTCAGCGCCATCTGTCTGACGTTCTCCCAACCAACATCTTTTTCCTTTACATCGTCACACGAGGCTGCTAGGCAGGGCAGGGCTGGGCTGGGCGGGGCGGGGGTCGATTATACTGGGAGGAGGGGCTTATTCCTCCCCCCCTTCTCCAATCACCCTCACCCACCCAGTCCTTACCTCAAGACCGATACTCCTCCCTCCCACGTCCACTCTACCCCCCCCAACCTTGTCATACCTTCCCTCTACCTCTCCCCCTACCACCAACCTCCCCTTTACCATTTAGCCTATGTTCATACCCATTAATTAGAGGAGGTAATGGTAGCTGCTCCTTGGCAAACAAACAAGGGTCGCTTCTTCAATGATTTCCTCTCTCTCTCTCTTTCTCTCTCTCTCTCTCTCTCTCTCTCTCTCTCTCTCTTCTCTCTCTCTCTCTCTCTCTCTCTCTCTCTCTCTCTCTCTCTCTCAGGTAGGCGGTAAGCAGCCAACGACCAATGTGGGTATCGGAACGAGAAGTTAGCCAGCACTTCGGTGGCTGTCAAGTTTCATCCCTTTGGCCTAGGTTGCTGTCTTTCCTCTCTGTCTGACTCACAAGTGGGCTGCTAGCGTCTCACACGTAACACTTAACAACACGTGACGCACATGCCTTCGTAACTCTATGATTTCCTCAACATCGTAAGTAATTGTACTTAAAACTTTCTCTCTTTTTCGCTCTCGTATTTGTCTGTCTGTCTGTCTAACTGATTGACGAGGTGGTTGACTGGCTGGTTGGTTGTTTGGCTGACTGACCAGGTGGTTGGCTGGCTGACTAGAAGGTTGGCTGGCTGGTTGACTAGGAGGCTGGTTAGCTGGTTGACTAGGAGGTTGGCTAGCTGGTTGACTGGGTGGTTGGCTAGCTGGTTGACTAGGAGGTTGCTGGTTGGTTGACTAGGAGGTTGGCTGGCTGGACGACAAACTGCTTGATTAGTTGGCTGGCTGACTTGTTGGTAGGTTGGTTGGTTGGTTGGTATGACTGGCTGACTGGGTGGGTCCCCCGTGTATGACGCCCGTGTGTATAACGGGACCCTCGTAACTGACCTGTCTAGGGAGTTAAGCATCTGTCCACCACGACTGTCAAAATGACAGGCTGCTTAAATGACCGAGTCAGCTGTCATCTTGATTATATCCCTATCAATAACCTCTCTCTCTCTCTCTCTCTCTCTCTCTCTCTCTCTCTCTCTCTCTCTCTCTCTCTCTCTCTCTCTCTCAAAAGCAACAGAGATAAGGACCGTGGAGTCGTTATCAGTGGAAATTCGAGGCAACACTTGATCGTGTTTTATCAGGAGGTGATGCACTGGATAGAATGACTGGCTTATACAGCGACCACAAAACTGCTGGAGGCGATCCTTGTGCGAACCCTGCCACCCACACAACCCCGCCTCCAACGCTAACGTTAGCACGGCCATAATTCAAGTGTTCTGTCTAGTTCTGGTCTCAAGAAATGTTAACGATGAAATATTCACCAATAAATAATAAATAATTGAAGACCTAATTCTCTTTACAGGAGACCGCTGCAAGATAAGAAACTGAAGAAAGTAAATCTCTTCTTTCTACAGAAGTGTCGACTGCCGGGGACATGACACAGCTTTAGAATATTCTGAGCAAAGTTAAGAATGTGGATAACGAGGACCTTTTTCCCTGAAGCAGGAGGCAGTACAGTTAGTAAAACAAGTGGCACGAAACTTGGAGCAAACTTGATGACATATTTGATCATAGAAAAAAATGATTCCAGATGAGACTGTTGAGCGCTGGAACGAACAGTTGCCAAACGTTCATAATGGAAAAGACTGTTGATACCTCCTTTGTTGTACATTGGAAAGATATTTCATCAGTTCGGCTCTTTACTAACTGGAATTATGATATTACATACACACCCACCCATATATATATATATATATATATATATATATATATATATATATATATATATATATATATATATATATACATATGTTATTATTATTATTTCATTATACTTAGTCGCTGTCATCCACGTTAGCGACGTAGCGCAAGGAAACAGACGAAAGGATGGCCCAACACACCCACATACACGTTTTAACATAAACGCCCACACATGCAAATATACATATCTATACATTTCAACGTATACATACATATACACACACAGACATATACATATATACACATGGATATATCTATACTTGCTGCCTTCATCCATTCTCGTCGCCACCCCACCAAACATGAAACAGCACCCCCTTCCCCCGCGCGAGCGCGAGGCAGCGCTAGGAAAAGACAGCAAAGGCCACATTCGCCCACACCCATTTTCTCGCTGTCCTGTATGATCCACCGAAACCACAGCTCCCTTTCCACATCCAGGCCCCACAAAACTTTCCATGGTTTACCCAGACACTTCACATGCCCTGGTTCAATCCACTGACAGCATGTCGACCACGGTATACCACATCGTTCCAGTTCACTCTATTCCTTGCACGCGTTTCACCCTCCTGTGTGTTCAGGCCCCGATCGCTAAGAATCTTTTTCACTCCATCCCTCCACCTTCTATTTGGTCACCCATTTCTCGTTCCCTCCACCTCTGACACATATATCCTCTTTGTCAATCTTTCCTCACTCATTCTCTCTATGGGACCAAACCATTTCAATACACCCTTTTCTGCTCTCTCAACCACATTCTTTTTATTATCACACATCTCTCTTACTCTTTCATTACTTACACGATCTAACCACCTCACACCACATATTGTCCTCAAACATTACGTTTCCAACACATGCACCCTCCTCCGCACAACCCTATCTATAGCCCACGCCTCGCAACCATATGACATGGTTGGAACCACTATTCCTTCGAACATACCCATTTTTGCTTTCCGAGATAACGTTCTCGCCTTCCACACATTCTTCAACGCTCCCAGAACCTTCGCCCCTTCCTAAACCCAGTGGCTCACTTCCACTTCCATGGTTTCATCCGCTGCTAAATCTACTCCCAGACATCTAAAACACTTCACTTCCTCCAGTTTTTCTCCATTCAAACTTACCTCCCAATTAACTTGTCCCTCAACCCTACTGAACCTAATAACCTTGCTCTTATTCACATTTACTCTCAGCTTTGTTATTTCAAACACTTTACCAAACTCAGTCATCAACTTCAGCAGTTTCTCATCCGAATTAGCCACCAGCGTTGTATCATCAGCGAACAACTGACTCACTTCCCAAGCTCTCATCCACAACAGGCTGCATACTTGCCCCTCTCTCCAAAACTCGCATTCACCTCCTAAAAATCCCATCCATAAACAAATCAAACAACCATGGAGACATCACTCACCCCTGCCGTAAACCGACATTCACTGGGAACCAATCACTTTCCTCTCTTCCTACTCGTACACATGCCTTACATCCTCGATAAAAAACTTTTCACTGTTTCTAGCGACTTACCTCCCACACCATATACTCTTAATACCTTCCTCAAAGTATCTCTGTTAACTCTATCATATGCCTTCCCCGGTTCCATAAATGCTACATACAAAGCCATCTGTTTTTCTAAGTACTTCTCACATACATTCTTCAAAGCAAACACCAGATCCACACATACTCTACCACTTCTGAAACTACGCTGCTCTTCCCAAATCTGATGCACTGCACATGCCTTTATCCTCTCAATCAATACCCTCCCATATAATTTACAAGGAATACTAAATAAAACTTATACCTATGTAATTTGAACACTCACCTTTATCCCCTTTGCCTTTGTACAATGGCACTATGCATGCATTCCTCAGTCCTCAGGCTCTTCACCATGAACTATATATACACTGAATATCCTTACCAACCAGTCAACAACACAATCACCCCGTTTTTTTAATAAATTCCACTGCAATACCATCCAATCCCGCCGCCTTGTCGGTTATCATCTATCGCAATGCTTTCACTACCTCTTCTCTGTTCTTCATTCTCCCTGACCCACTCACTTCGCACACCACTTCGACCAAAACACCCTATATCTTCCACTTTATCATGAAACACATTCAACAAGCTTTTAGAATACTCACTCCATCTTTTCACTTCACCCCCACTTGTTATTATCTCCCCATTAGCCCCCTTCACCGATGTTCCTATTTGTTCTCTTGTTTTACGCATTTTATTTACCTCCTTCCAAAACATCTTTCTATTCTCCCTAAAATTTAATTATGCTATCTCACCACAACTCTCATTTGCCCTCTTTTTCACCTCTTGAACCTTTCTCTTGTCCTCCTGCCTCTTTCTTTTATGTATTTCTCTGTCATTTGCACTACTTCCCTGCAAAAATCGTCCAAAGGCTTCTCTCTTCTCTTTCACTAACAGTCTTACTTCTTCATCCCACCACTCACTGTACATATGTGTATACATACATACATATATATATATATATATATATATATATATATATATATATATATATATATATATATATATATTTATATATATATATATATATATACACACACACACACACACACACACACACACACACACAGCGCCTCAGATACCTTCATCAAGTAACCAGCGGTGAGTGTTGTTGATACAGCAGACTGTCCGTATCTGCACAGTGGCAGAACTGCCTTCTTATTTGCCTCATTAACTTGTCATATAACTGCCAATTAGTAATCAAAAGTCTTGTCCTGTTAGAGGTGGCCAGACGACGCACCTGACGAGACTGGCGGCTGTTGGAGGTCTGTATCCTAATTAACAGACGTCACGAGGAAATGGTTGTAATGAAGTGCTTCTTCAACGATCCCCAGTTTTCATGTTGTGCTACAGACGGGAACCAGACAGGCACAGACAACCCTTGTTAGAATGAGAAGGGGAATGCTATACAGACTATCTCTTATTATACACACACACACACACACACACACACACACACACACAGATATTGTGAGTTTGTTATAGGAAAGAACATCACATACGCTTTGACCTAACCATCTTTTTTAACGTAAATCAGCCAAAATATTCTGACTTAAGAATATAACATCCGAATGAGGAATCAATGGCAACGAAATATTGTAACAGAAAATTATGCTTTACTGCTCTTTCTAGTCTATGTAGACAAAGCAAAGATGTCGAATTCCTAGTTTAGTGTTGTTCATATATTTTGAAAACCACTAAAATTAAATAACATTCTTAGCAAAATGCCTTCAGAACATTGCGTCCTTAATGATATGAATCATTGCTAAACTTTTAATCTTGAGTAGAATTCAGTAGATTTTCTATCCACATTGCATGATTGAAGTTCAGCACTTGCAGCTATGTGGACAGAACAAACGCATGATTATCGCCAACTGAGACGACTGTTTCTGGTGTGTGATACGTAACTTGGGGGTGATCTTATTTTCCGTGGGATGCTGAAGCCTACATCAGCATACACTTGCACATCAAGTTACATGAACAGTAGACATAATGGTGACTGAGAAGTCAATATTTGGACGGCCGTAGACGCCGAGGGTAGAGGAACTCTTTGATTTGTTCAGGTGTAGTGCGAAGGACATTAATTTCTGGATCACGAAATACTGAAGGGACTTTACCAAGTACGAGGGACAGCTCATGTTTGTAAACTGATGGCTGGGTAAGGAGTAAACCTTGTAAAAAATTGTAGCGCGACTTGTTTTGTGTTCGTAAATTAAAAAGACGTAAAAGGACAGTCAGTATCTAAAACTGAAATAAAAAAATGACACTAGCTCTCACAGAGGACAGGCTGTATCTTTTGACCCTAAAGAAACCTTCACTTGCAATGATGAGCAGATATTCATTACAATGAAGCAGGCTATGGCAGAGGGTCATTAAACGTCTATGAACCATAAGAAGCAAATTCATATTTCTAAGAATCATCTGACTATCGTATGAATCAGTTCAAAACAGTTCTGGAAAATCGCTGCGTCTCGACGATATTAGAGACGAAATGATTAATTGCCGAACAATCATACTAATTAATATCCTTTTTTAATTAGCATATCTTTGGGAGACGTGATGTAGCCACAACATTTGTGCACAGGAAACATACTACCATAATTTACGCATATATATATATATATATATATATATATATATATATATATATATATATATATATATATATATATATGTATATATATATATATATATATATATATATATATATATATATATATATATATATATATATATATATATATATATGTTATCCCTGGGGATAGGGGAGAAAGAATACTTCCCACGTGTTCCCTGCGTGTCGTAGAAGGCGACTAAAAGGGGAGGGAGCGGGGGGGGCTGGAAATCCTCCCCTCTCATTATTTTTTTTTTTCTTTAATTTTCCAAAAGAAGGAACAGAGTAGGGGGCCAGGTGAGGATACTCCCTCAAAGGCCCAGTTCTCTGTTCTTAACGCTACCTCGCTAACGCGGGAAATGGCGAATAGTTTGAAAGAAAGAATATATATATGTATATATATATATATATATATATATATATATATATATATATATATATATATATATATATATGAAGTCTGTTGGGGATGAGAGAGCTTGGGAAGTGAGTCAGTTGTTGTTCGCTGATGATACAGCGCTGGTGGCGGATTCATGTGAGAAACTGCAGAAGCTGGTGACTGAGTTTGGTAAAGTGTGTGGAAGAAGAAAGTTAAGAGTAAATGTGAATAAGAGCAAGGTTATTAGGTACAGTAGGGTTGAGGGTCAAGTCAATTGGGAGGTGAGTTTGAATGGAGAAAAACTGGAGGAAGTGAAGTGTTTTAGATATCTGGGAGTGGATCTGTCAGCGGATGGAACCATGGAAGCGGAAGTGGATCATAGGGTGGGGGAGGGGGCGAAAATTTTGGGAGCCTTGAAAAATGTGTGGAAGTCGAGAACATTATCTCGGAAAGCAAAAATGGGTATGTTTGAAGGAATAGTGGTTCCAACAATGTTGTATGGTTGCGAGGCGTGGGCTATGGATAGAGTTGTGCGCAGGAGGATGGATGTGCTGGAAACGAGATGTTTGAGGACAATGTGTGGTGTGAGGTGGTTTGATCGAGTAAGTAACGTAAGGGTAAGAGAGATGTGTGGAAATAAAAAGAGCGTGGTTGAGAGAGCAGAAGAGGGTGTTTTGAAATGGTTTGGGCACATGGAGAGAATGAGTGAGGAAAGATTGACCAAGAGGATATATGTGTCGGAGGTGGAGGGAACGAGGAGAAGAGGGAGACCAAATTGGAGGTGGAAAGATGGAGTGAAAAGGATTTTGTGTGATCGGGGCCTGAACATGCAGGAGGGTGAAAGGAGGGCAAGGAATAGAGTGAATTGGAGCGATGTGGTATACAGGGGTTGACGTGCTGTCAGTGGATTGAATCAAGGCATGTGAAGCGTCCGGGGTAAACCATGGAAAGCTGTGTAGGTATGTATATTTGCGTGTGTGGACGTGTGTATGTACATGTGTATGGGGGGGGGTTGGGCCATTTCTTTCGTCTGTTTCCTTGCGCTACCTCGCAACCGCGGGAGACAGCGACGAGGTATAAAAAAAAAAAATATATATATATATATATATATATATATATTCTTTTATCAAGGCATGTGTACGAGTAGGAAGAGAGGAAAGTGATTGGTTCCCAGTGAAGGTTGGTTTGCGGCAGGGTTGCGTGATGTCTATGGATGTTTAATTTGTTTATGGATGGGGTTGTTAGGGAGGTGAATGCAAGAGCTTTGGAGAGAGGGGCAAGTATGCAGTCTGTTGTGGATGAGAGGGCTTGGGAAACGAGTCAGTTGTTGTTCGCTGATGATACAGCGCTGGTGGCTGATTCATGTGAGAAACTGCAGAAGCTGGTGACTGAGTTTGGGAAAGCGTGTGAAAGAAGAAAGCTGAGAGTAGATGTGAATAAGAGCAAGGTTATTAGGTTCAGTAGGGCTGAGAGACAAGTTAATTGGGAGGTAAGTTTGAATGGAGAAAAACTGGAGGAAGTGCTGTGTTTTAGATATCTGGGAGTGGATTTGGCAGCGGATGGAACCATGGAAGCGGAAGTGAGTCACAAAGTGAGGGAGGGCGCGAAGGCTCTGGGAGCGTTATCTCCGTTATCTCGGAGAGCAAAAAATGAGTATGTTTGAAGGAATAGT
>NC_092287.1:16794981-16854981 GCF_036320965.1 Panulirus ornatus | reverse complement strand
GCATTTGGTCACCCGCTCCGTCTTAGCTAATATATATATAAAGAAAAGTCGCTTGATACTCCAAACAATAATGATCTCTTAATGTCCGAAAACTTTTTGACATGGGTTGTGAATAACAATTAAAATTCCTTATAACTTTCACGAGACATTAAACATTTCATTCTTCAAATTTGCCTGTCCACTAAAATTACCATAAATTATCTGGCATCGTCTCAAAGGCTTTTTCCTCTTGAGTGAGCATCCTCAGGTCAGGCAGGGTGTGGCGGTGGTGTATGGTGTGCATGGTATGTATGTGCGCGCTTGTGTGTGTGTGTGTGTGTGTGTGTGTGTGTGTGTGTGTGTGTGTCCTGGGTAGGTGAAAGGCGGCTCTTATGCCAAGTAGACCACTGAGAACACTACATGACCGCCAGAAATGACCTGGGTATTCGCCCTAGAGCGTTTCATTCGTCCCTGGGACAAACAGGCGTACCTTAAGGTGGCAGGAGGGAGGCTGGTACCGCTGCTGATTTGTGATCGCCATGGACGGCCGGCAGTCATGGGCTGAGTAGCTCACAGAGAGGAGCCTGTGCTCAGACACCAGGGGAGCTCGTCTAGAGCACTCACAGGAGGCTCTTGACTCATATGGTACCATTAGGACTATCACACAGCCGTGCTCCTGGGTAGCCTGGGGTAGTCTAAATCACCCCCAGGAGAGACATTTTGTCATGCCATCGGTCCTCTACGACGAATTGCTGGTGTACATTAGGTTCGGTAGCCCACCATCAGGGCTACGAGTAGCGGTATCCTGGTTTAATGACGTATGATTGATATTCTGCTCTCGCCATCTCTCGTCTTTATAATTCCTCCCTGTTATGCTATTGCTTTTTACTTTACCCTTTCCTTTTTCTCCTATATACTTCACCTCCTCCCTTTACTCTTCCCTCGTTTTCCCATATCATCATTGCCATTTACCTTCTCTGACGATTCACTCTCGTGCACGCGACGGTTGTTATAACAATAGATTCCCTTGTCTCATTTTCTTCACTGCTATCCTTTCTTTTTTACGTTTTCTTGTGCTTTATCACCTGCTCTTTGTGCCTAAAGAAAGAAATTTGCGTTGCAATTAGGCATGTATCGATGACATTCCTCTAATGACGGACGTAATTCATCTCTATGTCATTAAAGGTAATCATCACAAATCCCAAGTCTTCATGGATATGACCCTCAGTCAATTGTTAATTTACAATAAAAGAAGGTTTAACGCCGAATTCAACCATGAGGAATTAACATCATCATCATTACCATCCGGACGTGTCCGGAGTAATAAACAACCTGGACAATACCTTTAAATTGGTCAGTCTCCACGACCTATTAATAAGCGGCCCTTAATGATGCCACTTTCGGTGCCGGTCGAAACTCCTATACCCATATCACTAGCTAAGAGTCCCTATGGAGAGGACCATTAGTATCATGTTCTTACCCTCCCCTCCAGAGAAGTACCCAATATCTCCTCAGTGATGTGGGTAAGCGTTTCGGTAAGTGGTCTCCCAGTGGGCAACAATGCCAAGGGTCCGCTAGCACAATAGCCATCGGTCAAAAAGGGACTCACAGGACCTCGCGGGGAATGTCCATTGAAGAGGTTCGGAGAATAGGGCCAATGACTAGTGGGGGGAGAGGAGGTGTGGAGATCGGGGCAGCGAGCGGCCGAAGATGGCGGAGGAACACAATGATGAATTTTAGGTAACTTGGCTGAGGCCGGAGTTGACTTACTGGCACATTCCTGCCCATTAGCAGGTGACCCAGGCGGGAGGGACGGTCCCCTGGCGTCGAAGACAGATTCTGGCGTCGTCTTAATGTATCCTCTGGCGTCTGGGTGTCCTCTAGCCCTAGTGTATGGGGGAATGTCCTGTAAATTTTGAAGTGTCCTCTGACGGTACTTGCGTCCTCTGGCGTCTGGAACGGTCTCTCATGTCTTGTGTTTTCTGATATGTGGGGTGTCCTCTGGCGTCTGTGTTGTCTTCTGGAATCTAGGGTGTCCTGTAGCGCCTTGGGTGTCCTCTAGCATCTATGGCGTCCTCTGACGTCTGTGGCGTACGCGGACGTCTGTAGCGATTTCTGAGGAGTTCTCTAACGTCTGGGGCGCCTTCTGACACGGCGCTGTATCCCATGACATCTAGGATGTCCTCTAATGTTATCTACTGTCGTAGGGATGCACGCTATGTGGACCTGGCTGTCTAACTGACCCCTACATTCCTGGTAACGAGGTGAGTATAGTGGGATGGGTTACGGCAGGGTCTGCTAAGATACTGGGAGACAGAGGTTAGTGAAGATAAAACGAAAGCTTAACGAAATATACGGCAAAGTTAAGAGGAAATGTAATGGCCAACACGTGGGAGTAATTAACAAGACTTTCATATAAACAACATTGGAAACTTATAGTATGCTTTTCGCTTGGAAGCATGCCTTGGTTCACCCCATCCCTACAAAACGAGATAGCTCTAACTGCCTTGCCTGCTACCTCCAAAGTCCTTGAAACTCTCAACCTCTCGCAAAAGAAAAGAAGAAAATTATCTCTCCAATATACAAGGGTACTCAATAAACATATCCTCAAACTCCTGTGTCTTGTAGATAGTTTTAAATCCATGATAAGATTCCTCTATAGTGATCGGCAAAGGAGGAGCAGCGCCGAAGGAAGGACAGAACTTAGTAGGCTGGGACCCAGCAAGGCAACCTAGAGTCCATTACCGATGACCGGGAGTATGACAGACGAGCCAAATGACAGTGGACAGAAGGGGATCAAATCAGCAGTGAATGCGTGAGGTGTGGAGCGACGCGGAGAGAGAAGGGTGTCAAAGAGAGCTTACCTGTGGGGTACCACAGCTATAGTGTAGTGTAGAACAGAAAGCTTACGTGTGGGATAACGTAGCTATAGTAAGAGGTGTAACAGGAACCTTAACGTATGAAATAACATAGCTAAAGAATAGCGCAAAACAGAAACCTTATATATGGATTATCAAAACCATAGTATATAGAGTAGAACAGAAAGCTTATGTATGGAATAACTTAGCTATGGTATAGTATCAACCAGAAAGCTTATAGAATAACATAGCAATAGTATAAAGTGGAGTAGAAAGATTATGCACGGGATAATATAGATATAGTGTAGAATGGAACAGAAAGCTCATGCATGGAACACCATAGCAATAGTATAGTGTGAAACACAAAGCATTTGGAATAACATAGCTATCAACATAGTGTGGAACAGAAAACATACTTATGGATCAAGGTAACTACAAAAGCGTGGAACAGAGACACTTACATGTGGAATGATATAATCAGAGTTGGGTGTGTTTCATAGGTTTGCAGGTGGAACGACATGGTAAGAATTGGGAATGGGACCCCTAAATGGTAGAGTAGGGTGTGGTAGGTGGATTGGTGTGTAGACTAGTACAGCCGGAATAGTGTGTTAAAGGGATTTTGGTTGTGGAACGACTGTGTATGAACGGTATTAGGAAGGGAATGACTCAATAGAAGTAGGGTGTCGAAAAGAGTTTGAGTGAGGAGGAATGACAGGGCTCAGCTGAGATGCCAACGAGATAACGGAGGTGGAATGATATAGCTGGGAGAGGGTGTCGAGTACAACCTGGATGTGGAATGATGTAGCTGGAGAAGGAAGTCGAGGACAACCTGGGTGTGGAATGATGTAGCCGGAGGAGGATGTCGAGAACAACCTTGTGTGGAATGATATAGCTGGGGGAGGGTGTCGAGTACAACCTGGATGTGGAATGATGTAGCTGGAGAAGGAAGCTGAGAACAACCTTGGAGTGGAATGATGTAGCTGAAGGAGGTGCTGAGAACAACCTTGGAGTGGAAGATGTAGCTGGAGGAAGGTGCCGAAAACAACCTTGGAGTGGAATGATGTGGCTGGAGAAGGAAGTCGAGGACAACCTCGATGTGGAATGATGTAGCTGGAGAAGGAAGCTGAGAACAACCTTGGAGTGGAATGATGTAGCTGAAGGAGGGTGCTGAGAACAACCTTGGAGTGGAATGATGTAGCTGGAGGAAGGTGCCGAAAACAACCTTGGAGTGGAATGATGTAGCTGGAGAAGGAAGTCGAGGACAACCTCGATGTGGAATGATGTAGCAGGATGAGGATATCGAGGAAAACCTTAGTGTGTATTGATATAGCTGAAGGAGGGTGTCGAGGACAACCTGGATGTGGATTGATTTAGTTGGAGGAGAGTAATACGTTCAACGTTTCTCAGCCTGAGTGTAGAAGGACAGTGAGATTAGCTGTGGAATGCCATCGTCAAAATCCAGCACCAGTTCACAATAATTTCACCACAGTGTCAGCACCAGTCCAAAATAATTTTCGCTACTGTGTCAGCAACAGTCCACAATAATTTCGCCCATTCTTTATCCACCTCTCTTCCATCTTTCCACCCACCATCTTATTTCTCCTTCACCTCCTCCTTCTTCTCTTCCATCCTCCTGCCTCCCAGTCAAAGGTGTGTCCCAAGCAAGACCACAACATTACCATAATAGGCCCGACACCTGTCACGTTTTCTCTCTTCCTCCTTCTCCACCTCCTACTTTCCCACTCCTCCTCCTTCATATCTTATTCTTTCCTCTTTTCCTCCTCTTCCTCCTCCTCTCCTCCTCCTCCTCATCATCATACTTCTTTCCCTTCTTCTCCTCTTCTTCTTCCTCCTCCCACTGCTTACCCTCCTCCTCTCTTTTTATTTCATTCCTCCGCCTTTTGTGTCATCCTCTCACCCTTCCTCCTTCTCTTCTTTCCCTCAACAAAAGTGGTCATAGGTTCCCTCAACATAATGTTACGGAACATTGAAACAAACAAACAGTAGATGTTGTCAAGGCGAAGACTTTAAATACATTTCAATTACAGCCATAGAAACACTTTAATGTCATTACTTATCAGTACATAAGCCTGGTCAAGAATGGTAATATGCAAGTATTTCGACTTTCAAGTTTCTCTTGGGGATTTGGAGCTAAAGTCCTTCTTTTCCCAGTGTGACTGACGGCTGAAATTGAAATGTTTTCCGTTCATCCTTTCCTTGTTGAATTTCGAGGTCATTATACCTGACTATATGACTTCATATTTATTAGTTCCTTGCCAGCTGTTTGTGGCGGAAGGAGAGGTGGGTGCGACAGGGAGGGGCCTTCTACTATGCTACTCTTCCCTGTACCACCTCTCCCTCCACCTCTACTCTAAGAAAAGTACAATCCTGTCTCTAATATCTGTCTATCTATCTATCGATCTATCTATTTATCTATCTATCTATCTATCTATCTATATATATATATATATATATATATATATATATATATATTCATTTATTTATTTCTTCATTTATTTTGCTTTGTCGCTGTCTCCCGCGTTTGCGAAGTAGCGCAAGGAAACAGACAAAAGAAATGGCACAACCCACCCCCATACACAATGTACACACACACACGCCCACACACGCAAATATACATACCTATACATCTCAGTGTACAAATATACATACACGAACAGACACATACATATATACCCATGCACACAATTCACACTGTCTGCCCCTATTTATTCCCATCGCCACCTCGCCACACATGGAATACCATCCCCCTCCCCCCTCATGTGTGCGAGGTAGCACTAGGATAAGACAACAAAGGCCCCATTCGTTCACACTCAGTCTCCAGCTGTCACGCAATAATGCCCGAAACCACAGCTCCCTTTCCACATCCAGGCCCCACAAAACTTTCCATGGTTTACCCCAGACGCTTCACATGCCCTGATTCAATCCACTGACAGCACGTCAACCCCGGTATACCACATCGATCCAATTCACTCTATTCCTTGCTCGCCTTTCACCCTCCTACATGTTCAGGCCCCGATCACTCAAAACCTTTTTCACTCCATCTTTCAACCTCCAATTTGGTCTCCCACTTCTCCTCGTTCCCTCCACCTCCGACACATATATCCTCTTGGTCAATCTTTCCTCACTCATTCTCTCCATGTGACCAAACCATTTCAAAACACCCTCTTCTGCTCTCTCAACCACGCTCTTTTTATTTCCACACATCTCTCTTACCCTTACATTACTTACTCGATCAAACCACCTCACACCACACATTGTCCTCAAACATCTCATTTCCAGCACATCCACCCTCCTGCGCACAACTCTAACCATAGCCCACGCCTTGCAACCATACAACATTGTTGGAACCACTATTCCTTCAAACATACCCAGTTTTGCTTTCCGAGATAATGTTCTCGACTTCCACACATTCTTCAAGGCTCCCAGGATTTTCGCCCCCTCCCCCACCCTATGGTTCACTTCCGCTTCCATGGTTTCATCCGCTGCCAGATCCACTCCCAGATATCTAAAACACTTTACTTCCTCCAGTTTTTCTCCATTCAAACTTACCTCCCAATTGACTTGACCCTCAACCCTACTGTACCTAATAAGCTTGCTCTTATTCACATTTAATCTTAACTTTCATCTTTCACACACATTACCAAATTCAGTCACCAGCTTCTGCACTCACATGAATCAGCCACCAGCGCTGTATCATCAGCTAACAACAACTGACTCACTTCCCAAGCTCTCTCATCCACAACAGACTTCATACTTGCCCCTCTTTCCAAAACTCTTGCATTCACCTCCCTAACAACCCCATCCATAAACAAATTAAACAACCATGGAGACATCACACACCCCTGCCGCAAACCTACATTCACTGAGAACCAATCACTTTCCTCTCTTCCCACACGTACACATGCCTTACATCCTCGATAAAAACTTTTCACTGCTTCTAACAACTTGCCTCCCACACCATATATTCTTAATACCTTCCACAGAGCATCTCTATCAACTCTATCATATGCCTTCACAAGATCCACAAATGCTACATACAAATCCATTTGCTTTTCTAAGTATTTCTCACATACATTCTTCAAAGCAAACACCTGATCAACACATCCCCTAACACTTTTGAAACCACACTGCTCTTCCCCAATCTGATGCTCTGTACATGCCTTCACCCTCTCAATCAATTCTCTCCCATATAATTTCCCGGGAATACTCAACAAACCTATACCTCTGTAATTTGAGCAATCACCTTTGTCCCCTTTGCCTTTGTACAATGGCACTATGCAAGCATTCCGCCAATCCTCAGGCACCTCACCATGAATCATACATACATTAAATAACCTTACCAACCAGTCAACAATATAGTCACCACCATTTTTAATAAATTCCACTGCAATACCATCCAAACCCGCTGCCTTCCCGGCTTCCATCTTCCGCAAAGCTTTTACTACCTCTTATCTGTTTACCAAATTATTTTCCCTAACCCTCGCACTTTGCACACCACCTCGACCAAAACACCCTATATCTGCCACTCTATCATCAAACACCCTCAACAAACCTTCAAAATACTCACTCCATCTTCTCACATCACCACTCCTTGTTATCACCTCCCCATTAGCACCCTTCACTGAAGTTTCCATTTGTTCCCTTGTCTTACGCATTTTATTTACCTCCTTCCAAAACATCTTTTTATCCTCCCTAAAATTTAATGATTCTCTCTCACCCCAACTCTCATTTGCCCTCTTTTTCACCTCTTTTGACCTCCTGCCTCTTTCTTTTATACATCTCCCACTCATTTGCATTATTTCCCTGCAAAAATCGTCCAAATGCCTCTCTCTTCTCTTTCACTAATAATCTTACTTTTTCAACCCACCACTCACTATCCTTTCTAGTCTTCCCACCTCCCACGCTTCTCATGCCACAAGCATCTTTTGCGCAAGCCATCACTGATTCCCTAAATACATCCCATTTCTCCCCCACTCCCCTTACGTCCTTTGTTCTCACCTTTTTCCATTCTGAACTCAGTCTCTCCTGGTACTTCCTCACACAAGTCTCCTTCCCAAGCTCACTTACTCTCACCACTCTCTTCACCCCAACATTCTCTCTTCTTTTCTGAAAACTTCTACAAATCTTCACCTTCGCCTCCACAAGATAATGATCAGACATCCCTCCAGTTGCACCTCTCAGCACATTAACATCAAAAAGTCTCTCTTCCGCGCGCCTATCAATTAACACGTAATCCAATAACGCTCTCTGGCCATCTCTCATACTTACATACGTATACTAACACACTCATTCAGCTGCCCCCAAAACACTTGCCGCTCATGATGGTTCTTCTCATGCCCAGGTGCATATGCACCAATAATCACCCATCTCTCTCCATCAACTTTCAGTTTTACCCATATCAATCTAGAGTTTACTATCCTACACTCTATCTCATACTCCCACCACTCCTGTTTCATATATATATATATATATATATATATATATATTTTTTTTTTTTTTTTTTTTTTTTTATACTTTGTCGCTGTCTCCCGCGTTTGCGAGGTAGCGCAAGGAAACAGACGAAAGAAATGGCCCAACCCCCCCCCATACACATGTATATACATACGTCCACACACGCAAATATACATACCTACACAGCTTTCCATGGTTTACCCCAGACGCTTCACATGTCTTGATTCAATCCACTGACAGCACGTCAACCCCGGTATACCACATTGCTCCAATTCACTCTATTCCTTGCCCTCCTTTCACCCTCCTGCAAGTTCAGGCCCCGATCACACAAAATCTTTTTCACTCCATCTTTCCACCTCCAATTTGGTCTCCCTCTTCTCCTCGTTCCCTCCACCTCCGACACATATATCCTCTTGGTCAACCTTTCCTCACTCATTCTCTCCATGTGCCCAAACCATTTCAAAACACCCTCTTCTGCTCTCTCAACCACGCTCTTTATATTTCCACACATCTCTCTCACCCTTACGTTACTTACTCGATCAAACCACCTCACACCACACATTGTCCTCAGACATCTCATTTCCAGCACATCCATCCTCCTGCGCACAACTCTATCCATAGCCCACGCCTCGCAACCATACAACATTGTTGGAACCACTATTCCTTCAAACATACCCATTTTTGCTTTCCGAGATAATGTTCTCGACTTCCACACATTCTTCAAGGCTCCCAGAATTTTCGCCCCCTCCCCCACCCTATGGTCCACTTCTGCTTCCATGGTTCCATCCGCTGCCAGATCCACTCCCAGATATCTAAAACACTTCACTTCCTCCAGTTTTTCTCCATTCAAACTCACCTCCCAATTTACTTGACCCTCAACCCTACTGTACCTAATAACCTTGCTCTTATTCACATTTACTCTTAACTTTCTTCTTCCACACACTTTATCAAACTCCGTCACCAGCTTCTGCAGTTTCTCACATGAATCAGCCACCAGCGCTGTATCATCAGCGAACAACAACTGACTCACTTCCCAAGCTCTCTCATCCCCAACAGACTTCATACTTGCCCCTCTTTCCAAAACTCTTGCCTTTACCTCCCTATATATATATATATATATATATATATATATATATATATATATATATATATATGTATATATATATACATATTCATACTTGCTGCCTTTATCCATTCCCTGTCGCCACTCCGCCACACACACACACACACACACACACACACTCACACACACACATATATATATATATATATATATATATATATATATATATATATATATATATATATATATAGGGGCAAGTATGCAGTCTGTTGTGGATGAGAGAGGTTGGGAAGTGAGTCAGTTGTTGTTCGCTGATGATGCAGCGCTGGTGGCTGATTCATGTGAGAAACTGTAGAAGTTGGTGAGTGAGTTTGGTAAAGTGTGTGAAAGAAGAAAGTTGAGAGCAAATGTGAATAAGAGCAAGTTTATTAGGTGCAGTAGGGTTGAGGGTCAAGTCAATTGGGAGGTAAGTTTGAATGGAGAAAAACTGGAGGAAGAGAAGTGTTTTAGATATCTGGGAGTGGATTTGGCAGCGGATGGAACCATGGAAGCGGAAGTGGATCATAGGGTGGGGGAGGGGGCGAAAATTCTGGGAGCCCTGAAGAATGTGTGGAAGTCGAGAACATTATCTTGGAATGCAAAAATGGGTATGTTTGAAGGAATAGTGGTTCCAATAATGTTGTATGGTTGCGAGGCGTGGGCTATGGATAGAGTTGTGCGCATAATGGTGGATGTGCTGGAAATGAGATGTTTGAGGACAATATGTGATGTGAGGTGGTTTGATCGAGTAAGTAATAATAGGGTAAGAGATGTGTGGTAATAAAAAGAGTGTGGTTGAGAGAGCAGAAGAGGGTGTTTTGAAATGGTCACATGGAGAGAATTAATGAGGAAAGATTGACTAAGAGGATATATGTGTCAGAGGTGGAGGGAACGAGGAGAATTGGGAGACCAAATTGGAGGTGGAAAGATGGAGTGAAAAAGATTTTGAGTGATCGGGGCCTGAACATGCAGGAGGGTGAAAGGCGTGCAAGGAATAGAGTGAATTGGGACGATGTGGTATACCGGGGTCGACGTGCTGTCAGTGGATTGAACCAGGGCATGTGAAGCGTCTGGGGTAAACCATGGAAGGTTCTGTGGGGCCTGGATGTGAAAAGGGAGCTGTGGTTTCGGTACATTATTACATGACAGCTAGAGACTAAGTGTGAACGAATGGGGCCTTTGTTGTCTTATCCTAGCGCTACCTCGCACACATGAGGGGGAGGGGGTTATTATTTCCTGTGTGGCGAGGTGGCGATGGGAATGAATAAATGCAGACAGTATGAATTATGTTCATGTGTATATATGTACATGTCTGTGTGTGTATATATATGTATACGTTGAGATGTATCGGTATATATATTTGCGTGTGTGGACGTGTATGTATATACATGTGTATGTGGGTGGGTTGGGTCATTCTTTCGTCTGTTTCCTTGCGCTACCTCGCTAACGCGGGAGACAGCGACAAAGTAAAATGAAAAATAGATAAATGATAAAGAAATATATATATATATATATATATATATATATATATATATATATATATATATATATATATATATATATATATATGTATATATATATGAAGTCTGTTGTGGATGGGAGAGCTTGGTAGGTGAGTCAGTTGTTGTTCGCTGATGATACAGCGCTGGTGGCTGATTCATGTGAGAAACTGCAGAAGCTGGTGACTGAGTTTGGTAATGTGTGTGAAAGAAGAAAGTTAAGAGTAAATGTGAATAACAGCAAGGTTATTAGGTACAGTAGGGTTGAGGGTCAAGTCAACTGGGAGGTAAGTTTGAATGGAGAAAAACTGGAGGAAGTAAAGTGTCTTAGATATCTGGGAGTGGATCTGGCAGCGGATGGAACCATGGAAGCGGAAGTGAATCATAGGGTGGGGGAGGGGACGAAAATCCTGGGAGCCTTGAAGAATGTGTGGAAGTCGAGAACATTATCTCGGAAAGCAAAAATGGGTATGTTTGAAGGAATAGTGGTTCCAACAATGTTGTATGGTTGCGAGGCGTCGGCTATGGATAGAGTTGTGCGTAGGAGGGTGGATGTGCTGGAAATGAGATGTTTGAGGACAATGTGTGGTGTGAGGTGGTTTGATCGAGTAAGTAATGTAAGGGTAAGAGAGATGTGTGGAAATAAAAAGAGCGTGGTTGAGAGAGCAGAAGAGGGTGTTTTGAAATGGTTTGGGCACATGGAGAGAATGAGTGAGGAAAGATTGACCAAGAGGATATATGTGTCGGAGGTGGAGGGAACGAGAAGTGGGAGACCAAATTGGAGGTGGAAAGATGGAGTGAAAAAGATTTTGAGTGATCTGGGCCTGAACATGCAGGAGGGTGAAAGGAGGGCAAGGAATAGAGTGAATTGGATCGATGTGGTATACCGGGGTTGACGTGCTGTCAGTGGATTGAATCAGGGCATGTGAAGCGTCTTGGGTAAACCATGGAAGGTTGTGTGTGGCCTGGATGTAGAAAGGGAGCTGTGGTTTCGGGCATTATTGCATGACAGCTAGAGACTGAGTGTGAACCAATGGGGCCTTTGTAGTCTTTTCTTAGCGCTACCTCGCACACATGAGGGGGGAGGGGGATGGTATTCCATGTGTGGCGAGGTGGCGATGGAATGAATGAAGGCAGACAGTGTGAATTGTGTGCATGTGTATATATGTATGTGTCTGTGTGTGTATATATATATGTGTACATTGAGATGTATAGGTATGTATACTTGCGTGTGTGGACGTGTATGTATATACATGTGTATGGAGGTGGGTTGTGCCATTTCTTTCGTCTGTTTCCTTGCGCTACCTCGCAAACGCGGGAGACAGCGACAAAGCAAAATAAAAGAATATATATATATATATATATATATATATATATATATATATATATATATATATATATATATATATTCAAGAGTTAGGTGTTCAAGCTCAACCTGAGCTCTAGCGGAAACTCTGCTCGTCACGTGGAGACGCCACAACCTTTCTGGGGACCACAGACGTCTGTAGGAGCCACTACCCACCTGCGGTTGCCTCTTGTAAACAACGTCACGATGCATAAATTACACACGAGATACGCCCTTCAACAAGACCTCTCGGCGTGGGGACAACACAGAGCCATACCACATACGTGACTGATCTGCTCATCCTATTAGAATATTCCGATTCTTAGACCGTATTGGAGATTGAGACTGAAGCGTATCTGGACGGGGAACAGCAAAAGACACTACCAAGCTTCTTAGCCCGAGGTCACAACTCAATTACAGCCGACCTTTGACCTGAGGTGGCCTCTCGTCATTACAATCCGGGTCACGACGGGGGGAACTACCTCTAATAACTTCGTCCTAGCCACAGGTGACCTTTGACGAGTCAATTGGCCTGTTAGAACAAGAGGTACTTATGACTACCGGGCGTAAAGGTCAGATGTGGATGACTCGACCGTTCTGGGATAATAATGATAACGTTCTTTTGTACGTGTGTCTTCCAGGGGTCAGTAATCTTGTTCATCTATCTCCTGATCTATGTACATGTCATTCTATACATATGTGAGTATGTTTTTTTGCGATTGCACCCTTATGGGTATGGTCTTGTGAGCATATTCTTATGATTATGTTCTTGTGAGTATGTTCTAAGTGCGTTCAAACGATTATTTTCTTGTATGTTCTCGTTAGTTCGTTCTTATGAGCACGTCCTTGTTAGTATGTTCATATGTTTATCTTCTTGTATGTTCCTGTGAGTAAGTTCTTAAGTGTGTTTTCATAAGCTGACGTTCGTTTGAGTACACTGATTGTTCGGAGAGGGAGTTTTCCTACAGTCCTCCTATGTGGTGTAATGTCAAGCGTTTTCTGAAAGATCAGGAAGACACAATCCACACATCCATCTCTTCTGTTACGCATAACCTTTCCCTGATTTCTTGTTATGTCTTATCTAGGTACTTTCTCCTTTGCAAGTAGTTATCCTGTTTATATCTTCCATTGTTCAGTAGAGAATACTCTGCATAGAAACTGGTCTTAGGTTTAGCGTAATATTCCGACCTCCTTGTTTGAAAATGGGCATAGCATCTGCTTTCTTCGACTTCCGTGGCACTGCATCCTCCTCTAGTGGCATATGAAACAATATCTCAAGTGGTATATCAAGTGCATCTACACACTTTGTTTCACTAGTACCATGAGCTTTATGTAGATGGGGAAACTTTAACAGTATACTTGTCAATGCTAGTAACTGTATTGCTTTGCCATCCTACCTCACTGTTGTTAGGGTAATAGGGTATTCCACTGTGAAAAATCTTTCAAAGCTCCCATGTCATTACATCGTCACACAGAACCATTACTGTATGTTCAAACCTCTCAGGCCGATAGGGCGTTCTCTAACTGACAAATTACTCGTGATGAATGTATGGCAAAGTTTTGCAGTATTCTCTTTCCTTGTCCTCAGCATTCTGTTTTCATGGTTTCTCCGATCCTTCTCCCTAATCTTGTTGCCCTCAGTCCCTGTAGTTCACTGGCTGGCTGGCTGTTATGCTGCATCTGTCTACTTCATAGTAAAATTTCTGAACTCGCTTTCTTTTCGACATCTTATATTGAACCATATCTTTTTTTTTCCAACCTTTCGCCTTATGTGCATTTTAAGGTACCCGCGCTCGAACCCCTTTCAGAACCTTTCTTGAGTCATCGACATTACGGTTATGGTTCGTTTTCAGAAAATACATTTAACTGGCTGTAATTTTGTACAATTATATGTCTACTTTTCTCTCTGGCTTCTTTGACAACAGAGTGAAACTCAATCATGATATTATTCTTATTCCAGTTGGTGTATCACAACCGACATATTCTATGCTACAGTGTATTATAGTAAGGTCTAGTGAGTGATATTAGTGTATCAGTCCCTCTGCTTATAATGTAATAATAAATGATATACTGATACAAGAAACTCTTTACTTTATGTACTCATCATGATCGAGTTTCTCTATGAGTCTTTATCTCCATGAGAGTTTATAGATTCTCCCAGCCTAGCTCTTTGTGATTGAACATCCTCCATCATCAGTGACTTAAGATCTCTCATGATGTACTGGAGATGCTTCCTCGTATCCTCATGTTATTTCATCTATTCAGTATGCGGAAATTCGTTTAGGTTGATTAAGGACCTTTTTATATGATAATGATGATATTATTATTACTGTTATCATTATGATTGTTATTAATGATAATGATAATAACATTAATAATGACAATAGTAATAATAATAGTAACAATAATAACAACAACAACAACAACAACAATAATAATAATAATAATAATAATGATAATAATAATAATAATAATGATAATAATAATAATAATGATAATGATAATAGTAATAATAATAATAACAATAATAAAAATAACAATGATAAATGTATTCACATCCATTCTTTTCATAGAAATAAAGCATTTTTCAAGACAGACATATAATATTTTTGTTAGAAATGATTCACATAGTTTATGATAGCATCTTTGTAATGTGATAAACACGGGGTGTTGACCCGACCTCCAGATTACAGTGCCATCAAAGTTCATCCCCAGTCTCCACCAGCAATCTAACCCTAGCAGCTCCCCGACTCTGTCCATAAAACATTCTCAGGTTCACGAGGCAAGATACTACACTGAAGCCAGTTCCATGAAACGAGGGGAGATATCATAATGACGCCAGTTTTACTGCACGGGCTTTCCCATCCGGAGTTTCAAAGAACAGAAATAATAAATCTAGCCTCGGAGCCTCTCTCTCAGATCATTGAAACTGAAACTGAAGAGGTTGTCAGCGAGAGAAAATAAGCCGTGGAGTGAAACAGGTCACTTCCAACCTGCCCACAATAGCTGAGAATCCCGGGTAATTGGAGGTCAATTTGGCCGTGACACCATTAAGGTGTCTAATTGCCAGCCATTAAAAGCGAGCCTACGACAGTTTGACACGAGATTCAGTGACTTATACTTGGTCCCTTTGGCTCATTAGCCATGTGTGTGGTTCGTTGGGGGACCAGAGGGGGACGGGGGTGGCTAAACCACACTTGGAGGAGAGGCCAGTAAGACGGAGGGAGGGAGGGCTTGAGGAAAGATGGGAAGGAGGGAGGGTGTTGGTGAGGGATAACAGCGATTGCTCCTCGCCTCAGGATTACATATGCTAAAGTTATAAAGGACACTGAACAATGATCTACGACTTGTCACAGGTCAAATATCATCCCTACATTATAATCACTGTAGAACAGCAGTACGAAAGACTGAAGATAACACTAGTCGGTTCATACCGGAGAGAAGCAGTCCAGTAAGTATGGCAGACACTTGAGGACGATGATGATACAAACTACAGACAAATCCCAGATCTGGACAACACTACAAACCTGGATCACCCTTGGCTCCCTCCGAGCCCCAAAACACAGCTTCAGAACAAGACGATATAACAAACACATACCACACCCACAGTCTACCGGGGGTATATAAGGATTAAGATACCCAAAAAACATGCTGCCAAATCCTCCACATGCATCTAGAAAGCTTACCCAATACTCCTGTACACACTCCAATCTTCTCTTCCATTTCAAACCATTCCTTCTCCCTGTCCAACCTCCTCTTCCGTTCTTTTGATCGCCATGTCTTGTTTTAGATTAATTATAGGCAGCTTGAGGTGAGAGTAACAGGGATGAGACTAGCTTATAATTGCCCATGATTAATGAATACTATTGCAGTCGAGTTCAAGAGATTATATGCGTTACGATAATCATAAGTATGATAATTTTACTTACGAGAATTATTCCCATTAGCTTTGTTAAATGAATACTTAAATCTGTCGTAATTGGGAGTTGAATTAGTCCTAGCGTTGTTGAAACAACACTGGAAAAATAGGTGCCCCTCATTTGCATAACAAATTATATAAATCAGCTAGATAACATCCACATAATTATATGTGTACATGACGTATGTCTTCAAGATAAATCACAGAAAAAAGAAAAAGAAATCTGGCATTTGTGGTAAACTTGGATTTATAGCCATTCTGTCACAGCGCTGGGAGAGCTAGTGTGTAAATCATTGCTCACCCGGCGCTAAAGGCCAGTCCCTGGGGATCAGAGAACTCACTCATGACCTCTAAATGACCCTAATGTGATCTCCCATCGGGAGGTCATTAGAAAGGTCAGGATGGTAGTGGTGGTGACGATCCTCGAGCTGGTGGGAGGTTACAAGACCCCAAAATGGATGCTCGGGGCCAAATATTTTATTGTTTTATGTCATTTGGAACCATGATCCAACACGACGCTACCTGTCTGTGGGTCATTTTTACAACACTGTCTCATGGTCACAACACAATTTGATTTACTAAACCTATAAAATCACCACACTTGGATCTGGATCACGGGAGAGAAATAACGTGAGAATAGCTAAAATCAGTAAGTCAACAATGACAAAAACATGAAGAAATGAGAGAAATTTTGAGAGAAAGGAATTCAGAAATCCTGGGACTTTGTAGAACGACGAGAAAAAATACCAAGATACGAAGAATAAAAAGATCATTGCATGATGACTTTAAGCTGATATGCAGTAGCACTGATTGAGGTCAACATGAGGTTGTGGCTTCATTGTGACACCACAAACAGCTGAGAGAACTGATTATGAGAACCACAGCAGCGAACGATGAATAACGGACATGTTAGTTTGATAATAGATTTGGAATGAAGAACCAGACACTTCCCAGTAAGTGTGAAATCCAGAGGATATATCGGTGCCTTAGGGGAATGAAATGGCCACTTTGGACGAGAGAAAGACGGGACAGGACGTGTGGCTGGATCATTCTCTGACTTTCAACTTCACTATCAATAATAAGTACTTTCTATAACGAGAAAGTCACAAGTGAATTTGATATCGACGGGTACCATGAGAAGCAAAGACACACTGTCCAATCGGTGATAGATTTAAATATAACGAATACTGAATAACCTTATCTAGACAGATTAGACCTTTACCATCATGTGCCACAGAGCACGAGATTGGTGCTGGCTGAGACAAAGTTAATAAAAGCAAAAAATGAAAGGAAAACGGAGACAAAATACATTCATATATAATAAAGAATCGAGAAATTAAGAAAGTACACAGGACGAATGGAACTGTGCTAAGGAATATATATATATATATATATATATATATATATATATATATATATATATATATATATATATATATATTAGGGACGATCATAGCCGAGCGGTTAGCGTTCCCAACTAACAATCAAATGTCCCAGGTTCGAGCCTTCTTGTTGGAGGGCGTCATGTGATATATATGGATAAATGTCTAAGAGTGACATGTATAAAGGAAGATAAAGAGATCACATTAGAAGATGCTGATGACGTGATACTATAGCTGAAAACGAGATGGACTTACAAGAGGCGATGGATAGGTGGTCCAATTGGTTGACCAGAAGCGGTGTAATTATCTGTAAAAGGAAAACAGTGAATGAATACTTCTAAATACAGACAAGTGCAGTATATATATATATATATATATATATATATATATATATATATATATATATATATATATATATATATATAGTATATATATATATATATATATATATATATATATATATATATATATATATACATATATATATATATATATATATATATATATATATATATATATATATATATATATATATATATATATATATATATTCACCTCCCTGACAACCCCATGCATAAACAATCTAAACAACCATGGAGACATCACACACCCCTGCCGCAAACCTACATTCACTGAGAACCAATCACTTTCCTCTCTTCCTACACCTACACATACCTTACATACTCGATAAAAACTTTTCACTGCTTCTAACAACTTGCCTCGCACACCATATATTCTTAATACCTTCCAGAGAGAATCTCTATCAACTCTATCATAAATGCTACATACAAATCCATTTGCTTTTCTAAGTATTTCTCACATACATTCTTCAAAGCAAACATTTGATCCAAACATCCTCTACCACTTCTGAAACTATACTGCTCTTCCCCAATCTGATGCTCTGTACATGCCTTCACCCTCTCAATCAATACCCTCCCATATAATTTACCAAGAATGCAAGAGTTTTGGAAACAGGGGCAATTATGCAGTCTGTTGTTGATGAGAGAGCATGGGAAGTGAGTCAGTTGTTGTTCGCTGATGATAAAGCGCAGGTGGCTGATTCATGTGAGAAACTGCAGAAGCTGGTGACTGAGTTTGGTAAAGTGTGTGATAGAAGAAAGTTGTGAGTAAATGTGAATAAGAGCAAGGTTATTAGGTACAGTAGGGTTGAGGGTCAAGTCAATTGGGAAGCAAGTTTGAATGGAGAAAAAATGGATGAAGTAAAGTGTTTTAGATATCTGGGAGTGGATCTGGCAGCGGATGGAACCATGGAAGCGGAAGTGAATCATAGGATGGGGGAGGGGACGAAAATTCTGGGAGCCTTGAAGAATGTGTGGAAGTCGAGAACATTATCTCGGAAAGCAAAAATGGGTATGTTTGAAGGAATAGTGGTTCCAACAATGTTGTATGGTTTCGAGGCGTGGGCTATGGATAGAGTTGTGCGCAGGAGGGTGGATGTGCTGGAAATGAGATGTTTGAGGACAATGTGTGGTGTGAGGTGATTTGATCGAGTAAGTAATGTAAGGGTAAGAGAGATGTGTGGAAATAAAAAGAGTATGATTGAGAGAGCAGAAGAGGGTGTTTTGAAATGGTTTGGTCACATGGAGAGAACGAGTGAGGAAAGAGTGACCAAAAGGATACATGTGTCAGAGGTGTAGGGAACGAGGAGAAGTGGGAGACCAAATTGGAGGTGGAAAGATGGAGTGAAAAAGATTTTGAGTGATCGGAGCCTGAACATGCAGGAGCGTGAAAGGCATGCAAGGAATAGAGTGAATTGGAACGATGTGGTAAACCGGGGTCGACGTGCTGTCATGGATTGAATCAGGGCATGTGAAGCGTCTGGGGTGAACCATGGAAAGTTTTGTGGGGCCTGGATGTGGAAAGGGAGCTGTGGTTTCGGTGCATTATTACGTGACAGCTAGAGACTGAGTGTGAACGAATGGGGCCTTCGTTGTCTTTTCCTAGCGCTACCCTGCACATATGAGGGGAGAGGGGGTTGTTATTACATGTGTGGCGAGGTGGCGATGAGAATAAATAAAGGCAGACAGTATGAATTATGTACATGTGTATATATGTATATGTCTGTGTGTGTATACATATGTATACATTGAGATGTATAGGTATGTATATTTGCGTGTGTGGACGTGTATGTATATATGTGTATGTGGGTGGGTTGGGCCATTCTTTAGTCTGTTTCCTAGCGCTACTTGGCTAACGCGGGAGACAGCGACAAAGCAAAATAAATAAATAAATAAATAAATAAATATATATATATATATATATATATATATATATATATATATATATATATATATATATATATATCCCTGGGCATAGGGGAAAAAGAATACTTCCCACACATTCCTCACGCGTCGTAGAGGGCGACTAAAGGGGACGGGAGTAAGGGTCTGGAAACCCTCCCCTCCTTGTATTTTAACTTTATAAAAGGGGAAACAGAAAAAGCAGTCACGCGAGGAGTGCTCATCTTCCTCGAAGGCTCAGATTGGGGTGTCTAAATGCGTGTGGATGTAACCAACATGAGAAAAAAGGTGAGATAGGTAGTATGTTTGAGGAAAGGAACCTGGATGTTTTGGCTTTGAGTGAAACGAAGCTAATGGGTAAAGGGGAAGAGTGGTTTGGGAACGTCTTAGGAGTAAAGTCAGGGGTTAGTGAGAGGACAAGAGCAAGGGAAGGAGTAGCACTACTCATGAAACAGAAGTGGTGGGGGTATGTGATAGAGTGTATGAAAGTAAACTCTAGATTGATATGGGTAAGACTGAAAGTGGATGGAGAGAGATGGGTGATTATTGGTGCATATGCACCTGGGCATGAGAAGAAAGATCATGAGTGGCAAGTGTTTTGGGAGCAGCTGAGTGAGTTTCTTAGTAGTTTTGATGCACGAGACCGTGTTATAGTGATGGGTGATTTGAATGCAAACGTGAGTAATGTGGCAGTTGAGGGAATAATTGGTGTACATGGGGTGTTCAGTGTTGTAAATGGAAATGATGAGGAGCTCGTGGATTTATATGCTGAAAAAGGAGTGGTGATTGTGAATACCTGGTTTAAAAAGAGAGATATATATAAGTATACATATGTTAGTAGGAGAGATGGCCAGGGAGTGTTATTGGATAACGTGTTAATTGATAGGGGCACAAAAAAGAGACTTTTGGATGTTATTGTGCTGAGAGGTGCAATTGGAGGGATGTCTGATCACTATCTTCTGGAGGCGAAAGTGAAGATTTGTAAAGGTTTTCAGAAAAGAACAGAGAATGTTGGGGTGAAGAGAGTGGTGAGAGTAAGTGAGCTTGGGAAGGAGACTTGTGTGAGGAAGTACCAGGAGAGAATGAGTACAAAATGGAAAAAGTTGAGAACAAAGGACATAAGGGGAATGGGGGAGGAACGGAATGTATTTAGGGAAGCAGTGATGGCTTGCACAAAAGATGCTTGTGGCATGAGAAGCGTGGGAGGTGGGCAGACTAGGAAGGGTAGTGAGTTGTGGGATGAAGAAGTAAGATTGTCAGTGAAAGAGAAGAGAGAGGCGTTTGGATGATTTTTGCAGGGAAATAATGCAAATAGATGGGAGATGTGTAAAAGAAAGAGACAGGAGGTCAAGAGAGAGGTGCAAGAGGTGAAAAAGAGGGCAAATGAGAGTTAGAGTGAGATTGCATCATTAAATTTTAGGGAGAATAAAAAGATGTTTTGGAAGGAGGTAAATAAAGTGCGTAAGGCAAGGGAATCAAATGGGAACTTCAGTGAAGTGGGCTAATGGGGAGGTGATAACAAGTAGTGGTGATGTGAGAACGAGTTGGAGTGAGTATTTTGAAGGTTTGTTGAATGTGTTTGATGATAGAGTGGCGGATATATGGTGTTTTGGTCAAGGTGGTATGCAAAGTAAGAGGGATAGGGAGAATGATTTGGTAAACAGAGAAGAGGTAGAAAAAGCTTTGCGGAAGATGAAACCCGGAAAGGCGGGGGGGTTTTTGGGGGGTTTATTGCAGTGGAATTTTTAAAAAAAGGGGGGGTTTATTTGAAATTGTTGCCCGGTTTGGAAAAAGGTTATTAATGTTTTTTGATTCAGGGTGAGGTGCCTAAGGATTGGGGGGAATGTTGCATAGTCCCATTGTACAAAGGCAAAGGGAAAAAATTAATGCTCAAATTCCCGGAGGTAAAATTTTTGTTGATTTATTCCTGGTAAATTATATGGGGGGTTTGTTTTAAGGGTAAGGGGCATTACAAAAGCACGGGATTGGGAAGAGCATTTGTGGTTTCAGAAGGGGTTTAGAGGATTGTGGATCGGTTTGTTTGCTTTGAAGAATTATGTGAAAAATACTTAAAAAAGAAAATGGATTTTTTATGTAGCATTTATGGATCTGGAAAAGGGGATTAAAGGGGTTTGTAAGGGTTTTGTATTGGGGGGGAGGCAATTTTAAGGGTGGGGGAGGCAAGTTGTTAGAAGCAGTGAAAAGTTTTTTTTGGAGGATGAAAGGGCATGTGTGGTGTAGGAAGAGGGGAAAGTGATTGGTTTCAGTGAATGTAGGTTTGCGGCAGGGGGTGTTGATGTCCCCAAAGGTTGTTTAATTTGTTTATGGAGGGGGTTTTTTTTAGGGAGGGGGAAGAAAGGGTTTTGGAAAGTATGGTTGTTTTTGGATGAGGAGTTGGGGAAGGGGAGTCAGTTTTTGGGGTTCGCTGATGATACAGCGCTGGGGGCTGGTTCATGTGAGAAAAGAAACTGCAGAAGCTGTGATGAGTCTTGTAAAGTGTGTGAAAGAAGGAAATTGAGAGTAAATGTGAATAAGGGCAAGGTTTAATTAGGTACAGTAGGTTGAGGGTCAAGTCAATTGTGAGGTAAGCTTGAATGGAGAAAAACTGGAGGAAGTGAAGTGTTTAGATATCTGGGAGTTGATTTGGCAGCGGATTGCAACCATGGAAGCGAAAGTGAATCATAGGGTGGGGTAGGGGGCGAAACGCTCTTGGATGTGTTGAAGAATGTGTGGAAGTCGAGGGCATTATCTCGGAAAGCAAAAATGGGTATGTTTGAAGGATTAGTGGTTCAACAATGTGATTTATGGTTGCTTGGCGTGGGCTATGGATAGAGCTGTGCACTACCTCCCTGCAAAAATCGTCGACATGCCTCTCTTCTCTTTTACTTACAATCTTACTTCTTCGTCCCACCATTCACTACACTTTTCTAATCTGCCCACCTCCACCTTTCTCATGCCACAGGCATCTTTTGCACAAGCCATCACCACTTCCCTAAATACATCCCATTTTTTCCCCACCTCACTTACTCTCACCACTCTCTTCACCTTAACATTCTCTCTTCTCTTCTGAAAACCTCTACACATCTTCACCCTTCGGCCCCACTAGGATATGATCAGGACATCCCTTTCAGTTGGCCCTTCAGCACTTAACATCAAGAGTCTCTCTTTCACGCGCCTATCATTTAACATGTAATCCAATAACGTTCTTGACATCTCTCCTATCTTACAATTCGTCTATTTACATTTGTATATCTCTTTTTTTAAATAAGGTATTCCCAATCACCAGTCCTTTTTCAGCACATAAATCTATAAGCTCTTCACCGTTTCCATTTACAACACTGAACACCCCATGTTCACCAATTATGCCCTCAACTGCCACATTGCTCACGTTTGCGTTCAAATCATCCATCGCTATAACTCGGTCTCGTGCATCAAAGTTGCTAACTCATTTACTCAGCTGCTCCCAAAACACTTGCCTCTCAATTGACCGTCTTTCTCATGCCAAGTGCATAGGCACCAATCATTACCCTTCTCTCTCCTCTACTTTCAGTTTCCCATAACAATCTAGTGTTTACTTTCTTACACTCTATCACATACTCCCACCACTCCTGTTTCTGGAGTAGTGTTATTTCTTCGAGTCTTTGCTCTTGTCCTCTCAACAACCCCTGACTTTATTCTCAAAAACATTCCCAAACTACTCTTCCCCTTTACCCTTAACTTTGTTTCACTCAGAGCCACAACATCCACGCACGACTCCTTCTTCTGTTTCCCTTCTAGAAAGTTAAAATACGAGGAGGGGAGTTTCTAGCCCACCACTCCCGACCCCTTTAGTCGCCTTCTACGACATATAATATATATATATATATATATATATATATAATATATATATATATATATATATATATATATATACTGGGGATAGGAGAGAAAAAATACTTCCCACGCATTCCTCACGTGTCGTAGAAGGAGACTGAGGACGGAAGCAGGGGGCTAGAAACCCTCCCCTCCTTGTATTTTAAATTTCTAAAAGGGGAAACACAAGAAGGATTCACGCGGGGAGTGCTCATCCTCCTCGAAGGCTCAGATTGGGGTGTCTAAATGTGTGTGGATGTAACCAAGATGAGAAAAAAAGGAGAGATAGGTAGTAAGTTTGAGGAAAGGAACCTGGATGTTTTGGCTTTGAGTGAAACGAAGCTAATGGGTAAAGGGGAAGAGTGGTTTGGGAATGTCTGGGGAGTAATGTCAGGGGTTAGTGAGAGGACAAGAGCAAGGGAAGGAGTAGCACTACTCATGAAACAGAAGTGGTGGGGGTATGTGATAGAGTGTATGAAAGTAAACTCTAGATTGATATGGGTAAGACTGAAAGTGGATGGAGAGAGATGGGTGATTATTGGTGCATATGCACCTGGGCATGAGAAGAAAGATCATGAGTGGCAAGTGTTTTGGGAGCAGCTGAGTGAGTTTCTTAGTAGTTTTGATGCACGAGACCGTGTTATAGTGATGGGTGATTTGAATGCAAACGTGAGTAATGTGGCAGTTGAGGGAATAATTGGTGTACATGGGGTGTTCAGTGTTGTAAATGGAAATGATGAGGAGCTCGTGGATTTATATGCTGAAAAAGGAGTGGTGATTGTGAATACCTGGTTTAAAAAGAGAGATATATATAAGTATACATATGTTAGTAGGAGAGATGGCCAGGGAGTGTTATTGGATAACGTGTTAATTGATAGAGGCACAAAAAAGAGACTTTTGGATGTTATTGTGCTGAGAGGTGCAATTGGAGGGATGTCTGATCACTATCTTCTGGAGGCGAAAGTGAAGATTTGTAAAGGTTTTCAGAAAAGAACAGAGAATGTTGGGGTGAAGAGAGTGGTGAGAGTAAGTGAGCTTGGGAAGGAGACTTGTGTGAGGAAGTACCAGGAGAGAATGAGTACAAAATGGAAAAAGTTGAGAACAAAGGACATAAGGGGAATGGGGGAGGAACGGAATGTATTTAGGGAAGCAGTGATGGCTTGCACAAAAGATGCTTGTGGCATGAGAAGCGTGGGAGGTGGGCAGACTAGGAAGGGTAGTGAGTTGTGGGATGAAGAAGTAAGATTGTCAGTGAAAGAGAAGAGAGAGGCGTTTGGATGATTTTTGCAGGGAAATAATGCAAATAGATGGGAGATGTGTAAAAGAAAGAGACAGGAGGTCAAGAGAGAGGTGCAAGAGGTGAAAAAGAGGGCAAATGAGAGTTAGAGTGAGATTGCATCATTAAATTTTAGGGAGAATAAAAAGATGTTTTGGAAGGAGGTAAATAAAGTGCGTAAGGCAAGGGAATCAAATGGGAACTTCAGTGAAGTGGGCTAATGGGGAGGTGATAACAAGTAGTGGTGATGTGAGAACGAGTTGGAGTGAGTATTTTGAAGGTTTGTTGAATGTGTTTGATGATAGAGTGGCGGATATATGGTGTTTTGGTCAAGGTGGTATGCAAAGTAAGAGGGATAGGGAGAATGATTTGGTAAACAGAGAAGAGGTAGTAAAAGCTTTGCGGAAGATGAAAGCCGGCAAGGCAGCGGGTTTGGTTGGTATTGCAGTAGAATTTATTAAAAAAGTGGGTTACTGTATTGTTGACCGGTTGGTAAGGTTATCTAATGTATGTATGACTCATGGTGAGGTGCCTAACGATTGGCGGAATGCTTGCATAGTGCCATTGTACAAAGGCAAAGGGGATAAAAATGAATGCTCAAATTACAGAGGTATAAGTTTATTGAGTATTCCTGGTAAATTATATGGGAGGGTATTGATTGAGAGGGTGAAGGCATATACAGAGCATCAGATTGGGGAAGAGCAGTGTGGTTTCAGAAGTGGTAGAGGATGTGTAGATCAGGTGTTTGCTTTGAAGAATGTATGTGAGAAATACTTAGAAAAGCAAATGGATTTGTATGTAGCATTTATGGATCTGGAGAAGGGAGTTGAGAGAGATAATTCGTGGAGGGTATTAAGAATATATGGTGAGGGAGGCAAGTTGTTAGAGGTGTGGGAGGCAAGTTGTTAGAAGCAGTGAAAAGTTTTTATCGAGGATGTAAGGCATGTGTGCGTGTAGGAAGAGAGGAAAGTGATTGGTTCTCAGTGAATGTAGGTTTGCGGCAGGGGTGTGTGATGTCTCCATGGCTGTTTAATTTGTTTATGGATGGGGTTGATAGGGAGGTGAATGAAAGGGTTTTGGAAAGTATGAAGTGTGTTGTGGATGAGAGAGCTTGGGAAGTGAGTCAGTTGTTGTTCGCTGATGATACAGCGCTGGGGGCTGGTTCATGTGAGAAACTGCAGAAGCTGGTGACTGAGTCTTGTAAAGTGTGTGAAAGAAGGAAATTGAGAGTAAATGTGAATAAGGGCAAGGTTATTAGGTACAGTAGGGTTGAGGGTCAAGTCAATTGTGAGGTAAGCTTGAATGGAGAAAAACTGGAGGAAGTGAAGTGTTTTAGATATCTGGGAGTTGATTTGGCAGCGGATGCAACCATGGAAGCGAAAGTGAATCATAGGGTGGGGGAGGGGGCGAACGCTCTTGGATGTGTTGAAGAATGTGTGGAAGTCGAGGGCATTATCTCGGACAGCAAAAATGGGTATGTTTGAAGGAATAGTGGTTCCAACAATGTTATATGGTTGCTAGGCGTGGGCTATGGATAGAGCTGTGCACTACCTCCCTGCAAAAATCGTCGACATGCCTCTCTTCTCTTTTACTTACAATCTTACTTCTTCGTCCCACCATTCACTACACTTTCTAATCTGCCCACCTCCCACCTTTCTCATGCCACAGGCATCTTTTGCACAAGCCATCACTACTTCCCTAAATACATCCCATTTTTTCCCCACCTCACTTACTCTCACCACTCTCTTCACCTTAACATTCTCTCTTCTCTTCTGAAAACCTCTACACATCTTCACCTTCGCCTCCACTAGATAATGATCAGACATCCCTTCAGTTGCCCCTCTCAGCACATTAACATCCAAGAGTCTCTCTTTCACGCGCCTATCATTTAACATGTAATCCAATAACGTTCTCTGACCATCTCTCCTACTTACATACGTATACATATGTATATCTCTTTTTTTAAATAAGGTATTCCCAATCACCAGTCCTTTTTCAGCACATAAATCTATAAGCTCTTCACCGTTTCCATTTACAACACTGAACACCCCATGTTCACCAATTATGCCCTCAACTGCCACATTGCTCACGTTTGCGTTCAAATCATCCATCGCTATAACTCGGTCTCGTGCATCAAAGTTGCTAACTCATTTACTCAGCTGCTCCCAAAACACTTGCCTCTCATGACCGTCTTCTCATGCCCAAGTGCATAGGCACCAATCATTACCCTTCTCTCTCCATCCACTTTCAGTTTCACCCATAACAATCTAGAGTTTACTTTCTTACACTCTATCACATACTCCCACCACTCCTGTTTCTGGAGTAGTGCTATTCCTTCCTTTGCTCTTGTCCTCTCAACAACCCCTGACTTTATTCTCAAAACATTCCCAAACTACTCTTCCCCTTTACCCTTAAGCTTTGTTTCACTCAGAGCCACAACATCCACGCACGACTCCTTCTTCTGTTTCCCCTTCTAGAAAGTTAAAATACGAGGAGGGGAGTTTCTAGCCCACCACTCCCGACCCCTTTAGTCGCCTTCTACGACATATATATATATATATATATATATATATATATATATATATACCTGGGGATAGGGGAGAAAAAATACTTCCCACGCATTCCTCACGTGTCGTAGAAGGAGACTAAAGGGGACGGAAGCAGGGGGCTAGAAACCCTCCCCTGCTTGTATTTTAAATTTCTAAAAGGGGAAACACAAGAAGGATTCACGCGGGGAGTGCTCATCCTCCTCGAAGGCTCAGATTGGGGTGTCTAAATGTGTGTGGATGTAACCAAGATGAGAAAAAAAGGAGAGATAGGTAGTATGTTTGAGGAAAGGAACCTGGATGCTTTGGCTCTGAGTGAAACGAAGTTCAAGGGTAAGGAGTAAGAGTGGTCTGGGAATGTCTTGGGAGTAAAGTCAAGGGTTTGTGAGAGGACAAGAGCAAGGGAAGGAGTAGCACTACTCCTGAAACAGGAGCGGTGGGAGTATGTGATAGAGTGTAAGAAAGTAAACTCTAGATTGATATAGGTAAAACAGAAAGTTGATGGAGAGAGATGGGTGATTATTGGTGCATATGCACCTGGGCATGAGAAGAAAGATCATGAGACGAAAGTGTTTTTGGTTTTGATGCACGAGACCGGGTTATAGGCATGGGTGATTTGAGTGCAAAGGTGAGTAATGTGGCAGTTGGGGAAAATAACTGGTATACATGGGGTGTTCAGTGTTGTAAATGGAAATGGTGAAGAGCTTGTAGACTTATGTGCTGAAAAAGAACTGGTGATTGGGAATACCTGGTTTAAAAACAGATATATACATAAGTATACGTATGTAAGTAGCAGAGATGGCCAGAGAGCGTTATTGGATTACGTTATATTTGATAAGCGCGCAAAAGAGAGACTTTTGGATGTTAATGTGCTGAGAGGTGCAAATGGAGGGATGTCTGCTCATTATATCTTGTGGACGCGAAGGTAAAGATGTATAGAGGTTTTCAGAAAAGAAGAGAATGTTCGGGTGAAGAGATTAGTGAGAGTAAGTGAGCTTGGGAAGGAGACTTGTGTGAGGAAGTACCAGGAGAGACTGAGTACAGAATGGAAGAAGGTGAGAACAAAGGAGGTAAGGGGAGTGGGGGAGGAATGGGATGTATTTAGGGAAGCAATGATGGCTTGCACAAAAGATGCTTGTGGCATGAGAAGCGTGGAAGGTGGGCAGATTAGCAAAGGTAGTGAGTTGTGGGATGAAGAAGTAAGACTATTAGTGAAAGAGTAGAGAAAGGCCTTTGGACGATTTTTGCAGGGAAATAATGCAAATGAGTGGGAGATGTATAAAAAAAAGAGGCAGGAGGTCAAGAGAAAGGTGCAAGAGGTGAAAAAGAGGGCAAATGAGAGTTTGGGGTGAGAGAGTATCATTAAACTTTAGGGAGAATAAAAAGATGTTCTGGAAGGAGGTAAGTAAAGTGCTTAAGACAAGGGAACAAAAGGGAACTTCAGTAAAGGGGGATAATGGGGAGGTGATAACAAGTAATTGTGATGTGAGAAGTGAGTATTTTGAAGGTTTCTTGAATGTGTTTGATGACAGAGTGGCAGATATAGGGTGTTTTGGTCGAGATGGTGTGCAAAGTGAGAGGGTTAGGGAAAATGATTTGGTAAACAGAGAAAAGGTAGTAAAACTTTGCGGAAGATGAAAGCCGGCAAGGCAGCGGGTTTAGATAGTACTGCAGTGGAATTTATTAAAAAAGGGAGTGATTGTATTGCTGACTGGTTGGTAAGGTTATTTATGTAAGTATGATTCATGGTGAGGTGCCTGAGGATTGGCGGAATGCGTGCTTAGTGCCATTGTACTAAGGCAAAGGGGACAAAGTTGAGTGCTCAAATTACAGATGTATAAGTTTGTTGAGTATTCCTAGGAAAGTATATGGGAGGGTATTGATTGAGAGGGTGAAGGCATGTACAGAGCATCAGATTGGGGAAGAGCAGTATGGTTTCTGAAGTGGTAGAGGATGTGTGGATCAGGTGTTTGCTTTGAAGAATGTATTTGAGAAATACTTAGAAAAGCAAATGGATTTGTATGTAGCATTTATGGATCTGGAGAAGGCAAATGAAAGAGTTGATAGAGATGCTCTGTGGAAGGTATTAAGAAAATATGGTGTGGGAAGCAAGTTGTTAGAGGCAGTGAAAAGTTTTTATCGAGGATGTAATGCATGTGTGCGTGTAGGAAGAGAGGAAAGTGATTGGTTCTCATTGAAAGTAGGTTTGCGGCAGGGGTGTGTGATGTCTTCATGGTTGTTTAATTTGTTTATGGATGGAGTTGATAGGGAGGTGAATGCAAGAGTTTTGGAAAGAGGGGCATGTATGAAGTATGTTGCGGAGGAGAGAGCTTGGGAAGTGAGTCAGTTGTTGTTCGCTGATGATACAGCGCTGGTGGCTGGTTCATGTGAGAAACTGCAGAAGCTGGTGACTGAGTTTGGTAAAGTGTGTGAAAGAAGGAAGTTGAGAGTAAATGTGAATAAGAGCAAGGTTATTAGGTACAGTAGGGTTGAGGGTCAAGTCAACTGGGAGGTAAGCTTGAATGGAGAAAAACTGGAGGAAGTGAAGTGTTTTAGATATCTGGGAGTTGATTTGGCAGCGGATGCAACCATGGAAGCGGAAGTGAATCATTGGGTGGGGGAGGGGGCGAAAACTCTGGAAGCCTTGAAGAATGTGTCGAAGTCGAGAACATTATCTCGGAAAGCAAAAATGGGTATGTTTGAAGGAATAGTGGTTCCAACAATGTTGTATGGTTGCGAGGCGTGGGCTATGGATAGAGTTGTGCGCAGGAGGATGGATGTGCTGGAAATGATATGTTTGAGGACAATATGTGGTGTGAGATGGTTTGATCGAGTAAGTAATAATAGGGTAAGAGAGATGTGTGGTAATAAAAAGAGTTTGGTAAGAAAACAGAAGAGGGTCTTTTGAAATGGTTTGCTCACATGGAGAGGATGAGTGAGGAAAGATTGACCAAGAGGATATATGTGTCAGAGGTGGAGGGAACGAGGAGAAGTGGGAGATCGAATTGGAGGTGGAAAGAGGGGGTGAAAAAGATTTTGAGTGATCGGGGCCTGAACATGCAGGAGCGTGAAAGGCGTGGAAGGAATAGAGTGAATTGGAACGATGTGTTATACCGGGGTCGACGTGCTGTCAATGGATTAAACCAGGGCATGTGAAGCATCTGGGGTAAACCATGGAAAGTTTTTTGGGGCCTGGATGTGGAAAGGGAGCTGTGGTTTCGGTGCATTATTACATGACATCTAGAGACTGAGTGTGAACAAATGGGGCCTTTGTTGTCTTCCTAGCGCCCTCGCGCACATGAAGGGGGAGGGGGTTGCTATTTCATGTGTGCCATGGTGGCGATGGAAATGAATAAAGGCAGACAGTATGAATTATGTATATGTGTATAGATATATATGTCTCTGTGTGTATATATATGTATACATTGAGATGTATAGGTATGTATATTTGCGTGTGTGGATGTGTATGTATATACATGTGTATGTGGGTGGGTTGGGCCATTCGTTCGTCTTTTTCCTTGCGCTACCTCGCTAACGCGGGAGACACCGACAAAACAAAGTAAATAAATAAATAAGTATATATATATTGGAAAGGGACAAGAGGAAGGGAAGGAGTAGCACTACTCATGAAACAGGAGTTGTGGGAGTATGTGATAGAGTGTAAGATAGTAAATTCTACATTGATATGGGTAAAACTGAAAGCTGATATAGAGAGATGGGTGATTATTGGTGCATATGCACCTGGGCATGAGAAGAAAGATCATGAGAGGCAAGTGTTTTGGGAGCAGCTGAATGAGTGTGTTAGTGGTTTTGATGCACAAGCCCGGGTTATAGTGATGGGTGATTTAAATGCAATGGTGAGTAATGTGGCAGTTGAGGGAATAATTGGTATACATGGGATGTTCAATGTTGTAAATGGAAATGGTGAAGAGCTTGTAGATTTCTGTGCTGAAAAAGGACTGGTGATTGGGAATACCTGGTTTTAAAAGCGAGATATACATAAGTATACGTATGTAAGTAGGAGAGATGGCCAGAGAGCGTTATTGGATTACGTGTTAATTGATAGGCGCGCGAAAGAGAGACTTTTGGATGTTAATGTGCTGAGAGGCGCAACTGGAGAGATGTCTGATAATTATCTTGTGGAGGCGAAGGTGAAGATTTGTAAGGGTTTTCAGAAAAGAAGAGAGAATGTTGGGGTGAAGAGAGTGGTGAGAGTAAGTGAGCTTGGGAAGGAGACTTGTTTGAGAAAGTACCAGGAGAGACTGAGTACAGAATGGAAAAAGGTGAGAACAAAGGAGGTAAGGGGAGAGGGGGAGGAATGGGATGTATTTAGTGAAGCAGTGATGGCTTCCGTAAAAGATACTTGTGGCATGAGAAGCGTGGGAGGTGGGCTGATTAGAAAGGGTAGTGAGTGGTGGGATGAAGACGTAAGATTATTAGTGAAAGAGAAGAGAGAGGCATTTGGACGATTTTTGCAGGGAAAAAATGCAAATGAGTGGGAGATGTACAAAAGAAAGAGGCAGGAGGTTAATAGAAAGGTGCAAGAGGTGAAAAAGAGGGCAAATGAGAGTTTGGCGTGAGAGAGTATTATCAAATTTTAGGGAGAATAAAAAGATGTTTTAGAAGGAGGTAAATAAAGTGAGTAAGACAAGGGAACAAATGGGAACCTCAGTGAAGGATGCTAATGGGGAGGTGATAATAAGTATTGGTGATGTAAGATGGAGATGGAGTGAGTATTTTGAAGGTTTGTTGAATGTGTTTGATGATAGAGTGCCAAATATAGGGTGTTTTGGTCGAGGTGGTGTGCAAAGTGAGAGGGTTAGGGAAAATGATTTGGTAAACAGAGAAGAGGTAGTAAAAGCTTTACGGAAGATTAAAGCCGGCAAGGCAGCGGGTTTGTATGGTATTTCAGTGGAATTTATTAAAAGAGGGGGTGACTGTATTGTTGACTGGTTGGTAAGGTTAATTAATGTATGTATGATTCATGTTGAGGTGCCTGAGGATTGGCGGAATGCTTGCATAGTGCCAATGTACAAAGGCAAAGGGGATACGAAAGAGTGCTCAAATTACAGAGGTATAAGTTTGTTGAGTAGTCCTGGTAAATTATATGGAAGGGTATAGATTGAGAGGTTGAAGGCATGTACAGAGCATCAGACTGGGGAAGAGCAGTGGTAGAGGATGTGTGGATCAGGTGTTTGCTTTGAAGAATTTATATAAGAAATACTTAGAAAAGCAAATGGATTTGTATGTAACACATATTTATCTGGAAAAGGCTTATGATAGAGTTGATAGAGATGCTCTGTGGAAGGTATTAAGAATATATGGTGTGGGAGGCAAGTTGTTAGAGGCAGTGAAAAGTTTTTATCTAGGATGTAAGGCATGTGTACGTGTAGGAAGAGAGGAAAGTGATTGGTTCTCATTGAATGTAGGTTTGCGGCAGAGCGTGTGATGTCTCCATGGTTGTTTGATTTGTTTATGGATGGGGTTGTTGGGGAGGTGAATGCAAGAGTTTTTGAAAGAGGGGCAAGTATGCAGTCTATTGTGGATGAGAGAGCTTGGGAAGTGAGTCAGTAGTTGTTCGCTGATGATACAGCGCTGGTGGCTGATTCATATGAGAAACTGCAGAAGCTGGTGACTGAGTTTGGTAAAGTGTGTGAAAGAAGAAAGCTAAGAATAAATGTGGATAAGAGCAAGGTTATTATGTACAGTAGGGTTGAGGGTCACGTCAATTGGGAGGTAAGTTTGAATGGAGAAAAACTGAAGGAAGTAAAGTGTTTTAGATATCTGGTAGTGGATCTGGCAGCGGATGGAATTATGGAAGCGGAAGTGAATCATAGGGTGGGGGAGGGGGCAAAAATGGGTATGTTTGTAGGAATAGTGGTTCCAACAATGTTGTATGACTTCGACGCGTGGGCTATGGATAGAATTGTGCGCAGGAGGGTGGATGTGCTGGAAATGAGATGTTTGAGGACAATATTTGGTGGGAGGTGGTTTGATCGAGTAAGTAATGTAAGGGTAAGAGAGATGTGTGGAAATAAAAAAAGTGTGGTTGAGAGAGCAGAAGAGGGTGTTTTGAAATGTTGGTCACATGGAGAGAATGAGTGAGGAAAGATTGACCAAAAGGATATATGTGTCGGAGGTGGAGGGAACGAGGAGAAGTGGGAGACCAAATTGGAAGTTGAAAGATGGAGTGAAAAAGATTTTGAGTGACCGGGTGCCTGAACATGCAGGAGGGGGGAAGGCGTGCAAGGAATAAAGTGAATTGGAACGATGTGGTATACCGGGGTCGACGTGCTGTCAATTGATTGAACCAGGACATGTGAAGCGTCTGGGATAAACCGTGGAAATAATACCTTCCACAGAGCATCTCTATCAACTCTATCATCTGCCTTCTCCAGATTCATAAATGCTACATACAAATCCATTTGCTTTTCTAAGTATTTCTCACATACATTCTTCAAAGCAAACACCTGTTCCACACATTCTCTACCACTTCTGAAACGACACTACTCTTCCCCAGTCTGATGCTCTGTACATGCCTTCACCCTCTCAATCAATACCCTCCCATATAATTTACCAGGAATACTCAACAAACTTATACCTCTGTAATTTGAGCACGCACTCTTAATCCCTTTGCCTTTGTACAATGGCACTATGGAAGCATTCCGCCAATCCTCAGGCACCTCACCATGAATCATACATACGTTAAATAACCTTACCAACCAGTCAACAATACAGTAACCACCTTTTTTTTTTTTAATAAATTCCACTGCAATACCCTCCAAACCTGCTGCCTTGCCGGCTTTCATCTTCCGCAAAGCTTTTACTACCTCTTCTCTGTTTACCAAATCATTTTCCCTAACCCTCTCACTTTACACACCACCTCAACCAAAACACCCTATATCTGCCACTCTATCACCAAACGCATTCAGGAAACCTTCAAGATACTCACTCTATCTCCTTCTCATATCACCACTACATGTTATTACCTCCCCATTAGCCCCCTTCACTGAAGCTCCCATTTGGTCCCTTGTCTTACGCACTTTATTTACCTCCTTCCAAAACATCTTTTCATTCTCCCTAAAATTTAATGATACTCTCTCACCCCAACTCTCATTTGCCCTCTTTTTCACCTCTTGCACCTTTCTCTTGACCTCCTGTATCTTCCTTTTGTACATCTCCCACTCATTTGCATTATTTCCCTGCAAAAATCATCCAAATGCCTCTCTCTTCTCTTTCACTAATACTCTTACTTCTTCATCCCACCCCTCACTACCCTTTCTAATCAATCCACCTCCCACGCTTCTCATGCCACAAGTATCTTTTGCGCAAGCCATCACTGCTTCTCTAAATACATCCCATTCCTCCCCCACTCCCCTTACCTCCTTTGTTCTCACCTTTTTCCATTCTGTACTCAGTCTCTCCTGGTACTTCCTCACACAAGTCTCCTTCCTAAGCTCACTTACTCTCACCACTCTCTTCACCTCAACATTCTCTCTTCTTTTCTGAAAACCTCTACAAATCTTCACCTTCGCCTCCACAAAATAATGATCAGACATCCCACCAGTTGCACCTCTCAGCACATTAACATCCAAAAGTCTCTCTTTCGCGCGCCTGTCAATTAACACGTAATCCAATAACGCTCTCTGGCCATCTCTCCTACTTACATACGTATACTTATGTATATCTCGCTTTTTAAACCAGGTATTCCCAATCACCAGTCCTTTTTCAGCACACAAATCTACAAGCTCTTCACCCTTTCGATGTACAACACTGAACACCCATGTATACCAATTATTCCCTCAACTGCCACATTACTCACCATTGCATTCAAATCACCCATCACTATAATCCGGTCTTGTGCATCAAAACCACTAACACACTTATTCAGCTGTTCCCAAAACACTTGCCTCTCATGATCTTTCTTCTCATGCCCAGGTGCATATGCACCAATAATCACCCATCTCTCTCCATCAACTTTCTGTTTTACCTATACTAATCTAGAGTTTACTTTCTTACACTCGATCACATACTCCCACCACTCCTGCTTCAGGAGTAGTGCTACTCCTTCTATTGCTCTTTTCCTCTCACTAACCCCTGACTTTACTCCCAAGACATTCCCAAACCACTCTTCCCCTTTCCCCTTGAGCTTCGTTTCACTCAGAGCCAAAACATCCAGGTTCCTTTCCTCAAACATACTATCTCTCCTTTTTTCTCAACTTTTTTACATCCATACACATTTAGACACCCCAATCTGAGCCTTCGAGGAGGACGAGCACTGCCCGCGTGACTTCTTATTCTGTCTCCCCTTTTAGAAAGTTAAAATAAAAGTAGGGGAGGGTTTCTAGCCCCCCGCTCGCGTACCCTTTAGTTGCCTTCTACGACATGTGAGGAATGCTTAGGAAGTATTCTTTCTCCCCTATCCCCAGGGATATATATATATCCCCAATATATATATATATATAAATATATATATATATATATATATATATATATATATATATATATATATATATATATATATATATATGTTTTGAAATGGTTTGGGCACATGGAGAGAATGAGTGAGGAGAGATTGACCAAGAGGATATATGTGTCGGAGGTGGAGGGAACGAGGAGAAGAGGGAGACCAAATTGGAGGTGGAAAGATGGAGTGAAAAAGATTTTGTGTGATCGGGGCCTGAACATGCGGGAGGGTGAAAGGAGGGCAAGAAATAGAGTGAATTGGAGTCATGTGGTATACAGGGGTTGACGTGCTGTCAGTGGATTGAAGCAAGGCATGTGGGGCGTCTGGGGTAAACCATGGAAAGCTGTGTAGGTATGTATATTTGCGTGTGTGGACGTGTGTATGTACATGTGTATGGGGGGGGGGGTTGGGCCATTTCTTTCGTCTGTTTCCTTGCGCTACCTCGCAAACGCGGGAGACAGCGACAAAGTATAAAAAAAAAAAAAAAAAAAAAAATATATATATATATATATATATCCATTCTATTTTCTTTTTTCCTTTGGGTCTTTTTATGGGGAAGATAATGGGGAAAACGGTAATGAGAGAGGGGAAGGACTTGGTTAAAGAGTACCAAGGAAGCACTAGCTTTTTCCTCCTCAATATCATCGTCACTAAAAGAGAACATGGATGAGGATAAGGTGAGGATGAGGATGAGGAGGAGTAGGAGAAGGGGGAAGAAGTGTGGGTGGCATAGAAGACGAAATAAGGAGGGGCGAGAAGTCTAATTAAGGTTATTCACTTTACGGGTTCATCAGAGACCTGTAATGGGAAGAAAATGAGGAGGAGGAGTTGAAAGAGACGGAGGAGGAGGAAGAGGGGATGGAGGAGGGAGGAGCGAGTAAGATAATCAGAGGAGGTCAGTATCCTGGATTGCTCCCACCTGGGGCAGTAATGGGCTATACCGCTTCAACCACATTCACACTTCTAGGCTTGCTACACGACAACACTGGTCGTCACACTATTATGAGGTAACATCACAGCACAATGAGCTGGGAAGATATACTAATCCTGTGTTCTAAGATCACACTATTGACAAGGCGTAAGAAAATGAGAGAAGAAAATGATATGTTCCGAAACACCTGTCTTTAAATCCTCCCTTCCTAACCAGGTAATATGACTGTCACCACATCTTTTCTGTGACCCCTTGTCTGTGATCTCTAATGACCTCCAACTAGGGGCCACATTAAGGCCATTAGAGGTCATCAGAAGAACCCGACCTTCCCATCTTTACTATCGTTAATGACACACTCAGGTGTTCTCGTCGGCAGTCGCGTCCCATAGACTGGTCATTTTTCGTAATGACATATGGGGGTCAAGGGTTGAATGCTGAGGTCAGGCAAGATTGAGTGTTGCTGAGGCGTTTTCCCAGGTGGCTGTGTCATATGATGATCTCACAGGGTCAACAACACGTCTCAAAATGATCACCTTTTAAGTTCAAGAGGTTAGTATGATCTCAGACTTTTTGTCCTTATGTTACTTTGAAAATGTATACAACACAAGGAGAGGAATGTGCACTTGTGTAGTCCCATCTGAAGTGTTTGTTACTATCATTCCGCTTGCTTCATATCGTTAAGTCGTCTGTATTTACTGTTTCATCACTTCCATCATTTCATTCGCTTCATTCACCCGGGGCTCATTCATTAGGATAAATGTGCTTTATATATTTTTTCACATCCTTTTGTACTTTCATATTCTTTTACCTGCTGTTTTTTTCCGTCTGTCTTTCTTTGCTAAATTCGTAAAACTACGAATCAATAATCTTGTGAAAATTTTTCAAGAGTATGATTAGACGTTATCAAATCTCCCTTCTCTCTTTTTTCCTAGTGTTGGCAACTTGATACTCATAAACGTCTCTGTTACTGCAAGTGCAATCGTTGTTGCACTTCCGCTGGACCTTCTCCATCAGATCTATGTGTTTCATTGAGTGAGATGTTCAAAATGTTCGTCGTATGCTGGTTTGGGTCCAGTTATTATGCAATATCATCTTTTATAACGTTTCTCTTGTAAGTGTTTTAAATGAAGTTTTGAAGTATGCGATCAGAGAGATTTCCGCTTCACAGTTTTGATCTCAAGTAATTTTACCCTAAAGTAACAATTTAACCAAAGTGATGTTCTCACAGTAGCCTGAGTGATTCGTCAACCCTCTCCCACATATTGCTTTCACTCACAGGCAGCTAAAGCTATGGTTCCTGTCAGGTCATAGCCATAAACAGGCTTCCTTGCACCGTTGTCCATCGACGTCAATTTCATTTTGTTCAGACTGAACGTTCATCATCATCCATGTGTAAATTGAACAGCTCGAGTTTGTCTACATGTCTTTGTAGCTTGTTAGGTGATCAAGTCATTATCTATTTTCTTCATGACGTTAGTATCATCCACAAAAGTATACTGGTACTTCTCCAGTCTTGCTGGCAAATTAGTTACAAATACTTTATAGATTCGAATACCAGTGGTTCCAGGATCAAGTCTTAGTGGCTGCCAATGGTTCAAGTGATCAACTTTGACCTGATCCAGCACACCATGACTCCAGGATTGCCGCTGGTTCAAAAGGGCACATCTAAACTGCCCAAGAAGCGAGACTACAGAATGCTATTGGTTCGAGAAGGCACCCTGACTTGTTCCAGAACCAAGACTCCAGGGATGCCACAAGCTCGAGATGGCACCACTGACTCGCTCCAGGACCAAGACTCCAGGGATGCCACAAGCTCGAGATGGCACCACTGACTCGCTCCAGGACCAAGACTCCAGGGATGCCACAAGCTCGAGATGGCACCATTGACTCGCTCCAGGACCAAGACTCCAGGGACGATACTGGTCCGAGAGGGCATCTCTAACCTGTTCCAGGACCAAGACTCCAAGGACGTCACTGGTTCAAGCGGACACCTCTAACCTTTTCGATGAACCAGACTCCAGGGACACCACTGGTTACAAAGGGCACCTCTGACCTGTCCCATTACCGAGACTCCAGGAATGCCAATTTAGAGGGCATCTCTGACCTGTTCTAAGACACCAAGACTCCAGGGAACGTCGCCGGTTCGAGATGGCACCTCTGATATGCGTCCTACGTTTCCTCTCAAGTTGGTATTTGTCAATCCATTGAAATGAGTCCTCCCCACGTAAATCTTATATATATATATATATATAAATATATATATACATATATATATATATATATATATATATATATATATATATATATATATATATATATATATATATATGAGAGAGCTTGGGAAGTGAGTCAGTTGTTGTTCGCTGATGATACAGCGCTGGTGGCTGATTCATGTGAGAAACTGCAGAAGCTGGTGACTGAGTTTGGTAAAGTGTGTGAAAGAAGAAAGTTAAGAGTAAATGTGAATAAGAGCAAGGTTATTAGGTACAGTTGGGTTGAGGGTCAATTCAATTGGGAGGTGAGTTTGAATGGAGAAAAACTGGAGGAAGTGAAGTGTTTTAGATATCTGGGAGTGGATCTGGCAGCGGATGGAACCATGGAAGCGGAAGTGGATCATAGGGTGGGGGAGGGGGCGAAAATTCTGGGAGCCTTGAAGAATGTGTGGAAGTCGAGAACATTATCTCGGAAAGCAAAAATGGGTATGTTTGAAGGAATAGTGGTTCCAACAATGTTGTATGGTTGCGAGGCGTGGACTATGGATAGAGTTGTGCGCAGGAGGATGGATGTGCTGGAAATGAGATGTTTGAGGACAATGTGTGGTGTGAGGTGGTTTGACCGAGTAAGTAACGTAAGGGTAAGAGAGATGTGTGGAAATAAAAAGAGCTTGGTTGAGAGAGCAGAAGAGGGTGTTTTGAAATGGTTTGGTCACATGGAGAGAATGAGTGAGGAAAGATTGACCAAGAGGATATATGTGTCGGAGGTGGAGGGAACGAGGAGAAGAGGAAGACCAAATTGGAGGTGGAAAGATGGAGTGAAAAAGATTTTGTGTGGTCGGGGCCTGAACATGCAGGAGGGTGAAAGGAGGGCAAGGAATAGAGTGAATTGGAGCGATGTGGTATACCGGGGTTGACGTGCTGTCAGTGGATTGAATCAGGGCATGTGTATGGGGGTGGGTTGGGCCATTTCTTTCGTCTGTTTCCTTGCGCTACCTCGCAAACGCGGGAGACAGCGACAAAGCAAAAAAAAAAAAAAAAAAGAATATATATATATATATATATATATATATATATATATATATATATATATATATATATATATATAAACCAGCGCTTACTCTACAATCAAAGTTGATCAGATTTGATATACATGTCTTCATGAGCAATGTGTGTTTGTGTTCGTTCCTGCTTCTTTTTGAGACCCTACGTGTGTGTGTTGTAGGTGTTGCGGTGTGAGGGTGATGATGCAGGGCTGGCTGCTTGACTTGCAACACTCCTCACCTGTGTTTGCCTTGCCTGAATAAAGGATGACGCCGCACCAAGCTTTGGGAATGATCTTTTTAAGTTGTATTTCATCTCGCAAGATTTTCTACCCCTCATTTTCTTTCTCCGCTTGCATCTCTCACTGTTATCTTCTCCCTCTACCTTTTCCCTCTCCCATTAACTTCTCTTCCTTCTTCTTCCTCCTTTCTCGCAACATTCGTCTTCTCTTCCTATCACTTTTTTTATTTTCTCCTCTCGCTTGATTATTTACTCCGCTTTGCTTTCCCACCGAACCATTCTGTCTTTCAACCTTTCTGCCCTCGCTTTGTGACCTCACGAGAGAGAGAGAGAGAGAGAGAGAGAGAGAGAGAGAGAGAGAGAGAGAGAGAGAGAGAGAGAGATTGAAATCCACACATACACACACACACACACACACACACACAGAAATAAGCCATCCTATGATAACTTGACCTGTGTCCGAGGACCAAATTTGATGGTTGGAAGAAAAGAAGAAAATCTCACAGACGGCCAACGTGAAGTGTTGGCCCGAGAGTCCACAATGCCCACTGTGGGCGGGTCTCCTCTGCCTCACCAAGAATCAAGTGATGAGAAGAATCGTAAAATAGTTAAACGTAAATCGTAAAAAAAATATACATTGACACTTGATTACTTAGAATTTCTAAAATCTTTGTAAATGACTCTAAATTCTTTTAAGAAATTGTAAACACCTGTAAAAAAATTAAACATATACATGATAAACTGCAAGGAATAGCGTAAATATTTGCAAGCTGTTTTTAGACATAGATTCTTACACTGGTGGATTTACACACGTCGAAAATCGTCAGAAATAAAGAACCGAATTCTCTGTCTATCTACAGACGAGGGAAACTTTCAGAATTGATCAACCACCTGCAGGAGAGGACGAACTCTACTGATGAACCAGAAAATACCGAACATTATATCAAATGTATTGATCATTCCTAAGTCAGACATTCATGAGTGTGAAAAAGATTCATAAAGCGTTCGAAACTATTTGGAAGCGTTAGTGACACTGCGCATAGATCGTGAAAACTGATAAATCTGTAAATATTGGTAAAAATCTGTAAATAATGTTAAAATTCTGTAAATATTTGTAAGAATCTTATATTGGTAAAAACCTGTAAAGAGTAGTAAAACCTTTACATAGTGGCAAAACTTGTAAATAGGTGAAAAACCCGTAAATTCCGGTAAAACCTGTAAATGAGTGAATTGCCTGTAAATAGGGATACCTTAAACCGTGTTAGAAACCTGTAAATAAAGGCAGAACCCTGTCAACAGTGGTAAAAGCAGGTAGATTATGGTAAGATCTGAAATCAACATTAAGACTTGTAGATTTTGGTGTAAACCAGAAAAGTGTAGTCAAACTTGTAAATATTGTTAAGACATGTAAACAGTGTAAATAGTGGTAAGACCTTTGAATAGTAGTGAACCTGTAAACAGTAGTGAGACTTGTAGATAGTGGATGATGGTAAGAATTACTTTGGTGTAGCCTTAATGTAGCCCGCAGCCCAGCTTGCATTGGAGTCCAAGTCAAGGATGTTATGTAGTCCGGTGTAACTGTAGATATTAGCCTTACTGTAGCAAAGTTCTGTAGCCTCGATTATGCATGTGGTGTAGGCCTAGTCCAGCCAGAGATGTAGCCCTAGTCCAGCCGGAGATGTAGCCCTAGTCCAGCCGGAGATGTAGCCCTAGTCCAGCCGGAGATGTAGCCCTAGTCCAGCCGGAGATGTAGCCTTAGCGTAGCCCCTGTAGTGTAGCCTTGATGTGACAGGTGGTATAGTAGCCTAATGTAGCAATAGAAGGTGTGGCTCCGTTAGTCCCACTAGTATTGCTCAGAATGCAGTCCTCGTAGGGCTGGCTACTGGTGTAGCAGGTGCTGTAGCCCCAAAGTAGAAGTTCGTGTTGCCCTTGTTTGTTTGTTTGTGCGTGTGTGTGTGTGTGTGTGAGTGTGTGTGTGTGTGTGTGTGTAGCTTCTATGTAACAAAGGCTACTGTAGTACAACTTGTTTCAGATGCAGTAGACCCGATGGCGTGAGTGACGTAGCCACCGATAGAGCAGGTTATGTAGTGAATGTAGCCCCACAGTGCACACAACAGGCGATGTAGGTCTGAACGTAGCCCCGGGAAGGAGAGAGAGAGAGAGAGAGAGAGAGAGAGAGAGAGAGAGAGAGAGAGAGAGAGAGAGAGAGAGAGAGAGAGAGAGAGAGTGAGAGAGATGCAAATTTAGTACCACGGAGTTGCGCAGAAAAGCTGGCGACTAACACATGTCACTGCGCATCTCACCCCTCGCGCAGTCCAGATCGCGAAGGAACAACCTGGTGTCCTGGTATCTCTAAGGGCTACCTTTGCTATGGAAGATCAAGGCAAGATCAACCATATCCGTCCCTCGGGATCGCATTATCATCATCTGCCGACTCTTGTGGCAAGACTAGTGGCCGAAGACCGCCTTAAATATCGTCTCCCTTTAAGGTTCATGAACCCCTAACTTAACCCGAGGACTCTTTACCTTAAAAACCACCCGTGGCTTAGCACTATCTCCGGCGGAGGGCGAGATTCAGACCCCGCCGGCATTATATCAGGGTGTAAGTGGGCGAGTTAAGCCCTGTGTTAGGAGTATTTAGGGGCTATATTTCAGTGGTATTGGGGGCGTCCGCCGGGGCGTTGAGTTAATCCCTTCTTCAATAGTTTGTAAAGAAGGGATCACGGGTGACGTACACCAGCCTGGCCAATGAAGACGCTGAATACTTGCTAATTGGTATAAATGGATGAGGGAGGGTTTCTCTCTCTCTCTCTCTCTCTCTCTCTCTCTCTCTCTCTCTCTCTCTCTCTCTCTCTCTCTCTCTCTCTCCTGTTCCTTGTTCTACCTTGGACGTCTCGCCTCGTACGGACATCTCTCTCTCTCTCTCTCTCTCTCTCTCTCTCTCTCTCTCTCTCTCTCTCTCTCTCTCTTGAATATCATAATTCCTTCTGCAGCGACGGACATAACCCGAGCAAAACATATGCAAATGAAAGGCTTATGATTACCTTCCATTCCTCCATAAGTTCTCTCCCCTGAGAACCCCAGCCATCTGTAAACTCTCCAGCCCAACCCCGACCATCTGTAACCTCCCAACCCCGACCATCTGTAACCTCCCAACCCCGACCATCTTTAACCTCCTTTTCCTCTCCCCCTGCCCCATTCCATCTCCCCTCCCCCCTTTCTCCTACCCCCTGCCTCTCCCACCACACCACAAGAAACCACCACACAGCCACCCCCCTCCCCCCACTCAGAGCCGTAGATAATCAATTAGATCTATCAACATTAAATATCTTGAGTTGACATTGATGCCGCTCGTAAAAAACGGAATCAGAGAATAGAAAACGGCCACGCACGCAATGGTGCTTGATTCGTGGGCCCCCCTCACCACAACCCCAGTCCCCCACCCGTCCTCCCTTTCGAGATTCGCCCAAATCATAATCGATTCTCCGATTAGGTGGCACAATAGAATGTATAATGTATTATACAACCGAGGTAGAGTTGGACTTTCCTTCATTGTGTTTTAATGGTATTAGATTATCAATTGGGTCATTATTTTGATATGTGTGTGTGTGTGTGTGTGTGTGTGTGTGTGTGTGTGTGTGTGTGTGTGTAAGCAGTGTGTCCTATAAGTGACCTGCATTACTTGAAAGTGAACATTCTCACACACAGACGAACATACACATACGTAAACATACATACGCACGTACATCATGGCCCTTCAAGGAGCGTGCTGGAGCTGTAGAGCTTACAGCTCCACCTCAGCTAGAGAGCTCAGAGCTCTTCATCAAGTACAGGTCTTAGAGCTCCACCTCAGCTATAGAGCTCAGAGCTCTCCATCAAATACAGGTATTAGAGCTCCACCTTAGCTACAGAGTTCAGAGCTCTCCATCAAGTACAGGTCTTAGAGCTCCACCTCAGCTACAGAGCTCAGAGCTCTCCATCAAGTACAGGTCTTAGAGCTCCCCCTCAGCTACAGAGCTCAGAGCTCTCCATCAACTACAGGTCTTAGAGCTCCACCTCAGCTACAGAGCTCAGAGCTCTCCATCAAATACAGGTCTTAGAGCCCCACCTCAGCTACAGAGCTCAGAGCTCTCCATCAAGTACAGGTCTTAGAGCTCCCCCTCAGCTACAGAGCTCAGAGCTCTCCATCAAGTACAGGTCTTAGAGCTCCACCTCAGCTACAGAGCTCAGAGCTCTCCATCAAATACAGGTCTTAGAGCCCCACCTCAGCTACAGAGCTCAGAGCTCTCCATCAAGTACAGGTCTTAGAGCTCCCCCTCAGCTACAGAGCTCAGAGCTCGCCATCAAATACAGGTCTTAGAGCCCCACCTCAGCTACAGAGCTCAGAGCTCTCCATCAAGTACAGGTCTTAGAGCTCCCCCTCAGCTACAGAGCTCAGAGCTCTCCATCAAGTACAGGTCTTAGAGCTCCACCTCAGCTACAGAGCTCAGAGCTCTCCATCAAATACAGGTCTTAGAGCCCCACCTCAGCTACAGAGCTCAGAGCTCTCCATCAAGTACAGGTCTTAGAGCTCCCCGTCAGCTACAGAGCTCAGAGCTCTCCATCAAGTACAGGTCTTAGAGCTCCACCTCAGCTACAGAGCTCAGAGCTCTCCATCAAATACAGGTCTTAGAGCCCCACCTCAGCTACAGAGCTCAGAGCTCTCCATCAAGTACAGGTCTTAGAGCTCCCCCTCAGCTACAGAGCTCAGAGCTCTCCATCAAGTACAGGTCTTAGAGCTCCACCTCAGCTACAGAGCTCAGAGCTCTCCATCAAATACAGGTCTTAGAGCCCCACCTCAGCTACAGAGCTCAGAGCTCTCCATCAAGTACAGGTCTTAGAGCTCCACCTCAGCTACAGAGCTCAGAGCTCTCCATCAAGTACAGGTCTTAGAGCTCCACCTCAGGTACAGAGCTCAGATCTGAAACTAAGCCAGAGAGCTCATACATCCCCCAGCATGGACATTCCTCCTTCCTCCCCGAAATAGAATCCCAGACCTCAGCGCTCCCCCTCAGCCTGGGCATTCCTCCCTCCTCTCGGAGCTCTGTAGCCACAGAGCGAAGACCGCTCCCAGGCTGGTCCTTCCTCTCCTCCTTATAAACACAAAGCTCAGAGTTTCCCCAGCCTGGATATTCCTCTCTCTCTCTCTCTCTCTCTCTCTCTCTCTCTCTCTCTCTCTCTCTCTCTCTCTCTCTCTCTCTCTGCTCCTCACACCTCAAAAAAAGATATTGCTGAGGTCTGTTCTTCACTGATATTCACCTGTATTTCAAATCATCATCCATTGTTATTCATTATTCATTTGCTATTCACTATGACGTACTTTTTGGTTTCATTCGTAGTGATACACTGGCAACTACCTCATGTCTTGGTTATCCATCTATTATGATATTCTTTGTTATTCATTTGCCATTGCATGTTATTCATCCCCATGTTTCCTTGTGGCCGCTTGGTAGAAATATTCATTCACTCCTCGTTGCACGTTATTCATCAAAACTCCTCTTTGCTACGCCTGTTAGTCATTGACATTCAGCTTACTCATCATTATTCACTTTTGGAAGGCTATTGACTGTCGTTCACTCGTTGTATATGATTTGACACACCTCACCTGCTGAGGTATGCTATCTATTTCTAATGATTTTGATCTAAATTCCTCAATTTTCATTCACCATTAGCTACTTATGATGTCATTAATTGTGACGATGTATACTACTTTTCATGTATGACTGTGTTTCAGTAATCATTATTCATTTGCAATTCATTACGTCCAAATCATTCCATTAACCAAAGGTCATGTAAATTCATGCACACATGTGTGTATCCAAGGTCATTCAGGTGCATATGACTGTGGAGACATGTGTATTCATGTCATGTAGATTGGTCTGTGTCTACGGCACTACGGGAGCCACATAGTCATGCGCTCGTGGAGACGACCACATAGCCACACTTATACGGCCTACATGTGTCATGCCAACATGAATATGATAGCATAGCTACGGCCAAGACCACATAGCCATAAAGCCACATAGTCATGCTTACGACGACCACATAGCAGCGCTAACATAGATACGAGCACTAAGGTACACTCAACACTGATACAGCCACATAGACACACTTATATAGACAAAACCACAGCGCAATGCCCATGGAAAAGACAATGATGTTGCCACGCACACGTAGATGTCATGACATAGCACAACTCGCATGAACAAGACCACAAAGTTGGCCCACATAGATATGACCACATAACCTTTGCTATAGGTCTTCAGCATTACCGAGGGCTGTGATCTCTTTTATGTTGAAGGGTAATAAAAGGGAAAACGACATGACGAATTTTACGAAGTTTGAAGGAATTGAAGAAAAGACTTTTGCAGCGTGACAAGTCATAGATAGCTATTGGGATATACGTGAGAGAGAGGGTGGAGAGTTCCAAAGCTTAGAGCTGTAGGGAAAGAAACAGAAGTCTTGATCAGTCTGGATAACAATCTCGTGAAGAAGCTTTACACTTCGAATGAAGCAAAAGGACTACATTTCCCACCAAGATTGTTAACAAGGTTCATTCATGGGAGTAGTTGAAAGCAATAACATAACGCGTTTACAAACAGTCTAGACGAATGCTTCGCCACAAGGCCATGTCTGATGTCATAGCACCTTCCATATCTATATACGTTCACAGGCATTGCTTTCTAAGTCATACTTTTGCTCCTCGTCTCTTTCAACACTAATCTCTGTGTCTCATCATTTCCGCTGTCACAAAAACACATGGCAAGGGCCTAATAGCCTGTTTTCTTTTATATATATATATATATATATATATATATATATATATATATATATATATATATATATATATATATATATGTATATATATATATATATATATATATATATATATATATATATATATATATATATATATATATATATATATGTGTGTGTATATGTGCGTGTGTATGTGCATGTATATATATATGTATATATATATATATATATATATATATATATATATATATATATATATACATATATATATATATATATATATATATATATACATTATCCCTGGGGATAGGGGTGAAAGAATACTTCCCACGCATTCCTCGCTTGTCGTAGAAGGCGACTAGAGGGGACGGGAGCGGGGGGCCAGAAATCCTCCCCTCCTTGTATTTTTTTAAATTTCTAAAATGGGAAACAGAAGGAGTCACGCGGGCAGTGCTCATCCTCCTCGAAGGCTCAGACTAGGGTGTCTAAATGTGTGTGGATGTAACCAAGATGTGAAAAAAGGAGAGATAGGTAGTATGTTTGAGGAAAGGAACCTGGATATTTTGGCTCTGAGTGAAACGAAGCTCAAGGGTAAAGGGGAAGAGTGGTTTGGGAATGTCTTGGGAGTAAAGTCAGGGGTTAGTGAGAGGACAAGAGCAAGGGAAGGAGTAGCACTACTCCTGAAACAGGACTTGTGGGAGTATGTGATAGAATGTAAGAAAGTAAATTCTCGATTAATATGGGTAAAACTGAAAGTTGATGGAGAGAGATGGGTGATTATTGGTGCATATGCACCTGGGCATGAGAAGAAAGATCATGAGAGACAAGTGTTTTGGTAGCAGCTGAATGAGTGTGTTAGTGGTTTTGATGCACGAGACCGGGTTATAGTGATGGGTGATTTGAATGCAAAGGTGAGTAATGTGGCAGTTGAGGGAATAATTGGTATACATGGGGTGTTCAGTGTTGTAAATGGAAATGGTGAAGAGCTTGTAGATTTATGTGCTGAAAAAGGACTGGTGATTGGGAATACCTGGTTTAAAAAGCGAGATATACATAAGTATACGTATGTAAGTAGGAGAGATGGCCAGAGAGTGTTATTGGATTACGTGTTAATTGACAGGCGCGCGAAAGAGAGACTTTTGGATGTTAATGTGCTGAGAGGTGCAACTGGAGGGATGTCTGATCATTATCTTGTGGAGGCTAAGGTGAAGATTTGTATGGGTTTTCAGAAAAGAAGAGTGAATGTTGGGGTGAAGAGGGTGGTGAGAGTAAGTGAGCTTTGGAAGGAGACTTGTGGGAGGAAGTACCAGGAGAGACTGAGTACAGAATGGAAAAAGGTGAGAACAATGGAAGTAAGGGGAGTGGGGGAGGAATGGGATGTATTTAGGGAATCAGTGATGGATTGCGCAAAAGATGCTTGTGGCATGAGAAGAGTGGGAGGTGGGTTGATTAGAAAGGGTAGTGAGGGGTGGGATGAAGAAGTAAGATTATTAGTGAAAGAGAAGAGAGAGGCATTTGGACGATTTTTGCAGGGAAAAAATGCAATTGAGTGGGAGATGTATAAAAGAAAGAGACAGGAGGTCAAGAGAAAGGTGCAAGAGGTGAAAAAGAGGGCAAATGAGAGTTGGGGTGAGAGAGTATCATTAAATTTTAGGGAGAATAAAAAGATGTTTTGGAAGGAGGTAAATAAAGTGCGTAAGACAAGGGAGCAAATGGGAACTTCAGTGAAGGGCGCTAATGGGGAGGTGATGACAAGTAGTGGTGATGTGAGAAGGAGATGGAGTGAGCATTTTGAAGGTTTGTTGAATGTGTTTGATGATAGAGTGGGAGATATAGGGTGTTTTGGTCGAGATGGTGTGCAAAGTGAGAGGGTTAGGGAAAATGATTTGGTAAACAGAGAAGAGGTAGTAAAAGCTTTGCGGAAGATGAAAGCCGGCAAGGCAGCAGGTTTGGATGGTATTGCAGTGGAATTTATTAAAAAAGGGGTGACTGTATTATTGACTGGTTGGTAAGGTTATTTAATGTATGTATGACTCATGGTGAGGTGCCTGAGGACTGGCGGAATGCGTGCATAGTGCCATTGTACAAAGGCAAAGGGGATAAGAGTGAGTGCTCAAATTACAGAGGTATAAGTTTGTTGAGTATTCCTGGTAAATTATATGGGAGGGTAATGATTGAGAGGGTGAAGGCATGTACAGAGCATCAGATTGGGGAAGAGCAGTGTGGTTTCAGAAGTGGTAGAGGATGTGTGGATCAGGTGTTTGCTTTGAAGAATGTATGTGAAAAATACTTAGAAAAGCAAATGGATTTGTATGTAGCATTTATGGATCTGGAGAAGGCATATGATAGAATTGATAGAGATGCTCTGTGGAAGGTATTAAGAATATATGGTATGTGAGGCAAGTTGTTAGAAGCAGTGAAAAGTTTTTATCGAGGATGTAAGGCATGTGTACGTGTAGGAAGAGAGGAAAGTGATTGGTTCTCAGTGAATGTAGGTTTGCGGCAGGGGTGTGTGATGTCTCCATGGTTGCTTAATTTGTTTATGGATGGGGTTGTTAGGGAAGTGAATGCAAGAGTTTTGGAAAGAGGGGCAAGTATGAAGTCTGTTGGGGATGAGAGAGCTTGGGAAGTAAGTTAGTTGTTGTTCGCTGATGATACAGCGCTGGTGGCTGATTCATGTGAGAAACTGCAGAAGCTGGTGACTGAGTTTGGTAAAGTGTGTGAAAGAAGAAAGTTAAGAGTAAATGTGAATAAGAGCAAGGTTATTATGTACAGTAGGGTTGAGGGTCAAGTCAATTGGGAGGTAAGTTTGAATGGAGAAAAACTGGAGGAAGTGAAGTGTTTTAGATATCTGGGAGTGGATCTGGCAGCGGATGGAACCATGGAAGCGGAAGTGGATCATAGGGTGGGGGAGGGGGCGAAAATCCTGGGAGCCTTGAAGAATGTGTGGAAGTCGAGAACATTATCTCGGAAAGCAAAAATGGGTATGTTTGAAGGAATAGTGGTTCCAACAATGTTGTATGGTTGCGAGGCGTGGGCTATGGATAGAGTTGTGCGCAGGAGGGTGGGTGTGCTGGAAATGAGATGTTTGAGGACAATATGTGGTGTGAGGTGGTTTGATCGAGTAAGTAACGTAAGCGTAAGAGAGATGTGTGGAAATAAAAAGATCGTGGTTGAGAGTGCAGAAGAGGGTGTTTTGAAATGGTTTGGTCACATGGAGAGAATGAGTGAGGAAAGATTGACCAAGAGGATATATGTGTCGGAGGTGGAGGGAACGAGAAGTGGGAGACCAAATTGGAGGTGGAAAGATGGAGTGAAAAAGATTTTGTGTGATCGGGACCTGAACATGCAGGAGGGTGAAAGGAGGGCAAGGAATAGAGTGAATTGGATCGATGTGGTATACCGGGGTTGACGTGCTGTCAGTGGATTGAATCAGGGCATGTGGAGCGTCTGGGGTAAACCATGGAAAGCTGTGTAGGTATGTATATTTGCGTGTGTGGACGTGTGTGTATATACATGTGTATGGGGGTGGGTTGGGCCATTTCTTTCGTCTGTTTCCTTGCGCTACCTCGCAAACGTGGGAGACAGCGACAAAAAAAGATATATCTATATATATATATATATATATATATATATATATATATATATATATATATATATATATATATATATACATATATATATATATATATATATCATCTTTGTGGAGGCATGAGCACTAAGCCCCGTAGAAGTCTCGTCCCAGTGGCTGCAGACTGCCTCAGTGAGGGTCGCCAGACTGCAGTACGGCCGCGAGGTAGCCATCTCCACCTTGTCATCATTCATCATTTACAGTGTCCAGCAAGACAACACTATAAAAGCAACGCTGGTGTTTCATCTCTAGACAAATGGTGATGTCCTGATGGATGTAAAAGGCCGATGGAATTTATTCTCTTGTACGAGTGGTGTTAACACCATCGCCCTACACAACACCCTCAGCAGCCTGCTACCTCACAGAGCCCCGTTTAGGTTCTTAAGTCTGCTAAGCTTCTTGGCATCGATTTGGACGCTGAGCTAATGCGCCGACACCATCATCAAATCTTCCACCTGTTTGTCTCTGCATTCTTCGTCAACTCAAAAGTCAAGACGTTATGAATATTCTTAATCTGTACTGATGTACAAGTACACAACTTCCATTCTTCCCAGATTCCTCCATTATTACCTCCCTGCTTTGCCTTCCCCCCAACCCACCTGACAACGGTGGTCACTGGCGGCCATCAGAGAGCATGCAAGATCATCTTCGGTCTCTCTTACATGACCTAACCAAAAGGTCCTCATCACACTGATCCATCTCCCTGACTTTCTCCACATCTCACCTGGACCTCATCCGCCAGATGAGGTTGAAGTTACTATATCATGATCGCCACCTTCATCTCCTGTTGCCTGAGATCCCTCGTCCCCGAGATATAGTTCATCATCACAACTGCAACGACCCCATTTGATCCCGTACACTAATTACAAGAGAAGTCCCATCTCAATCATTGTCAACGGTATAGATAGTTAGTAACCTGCATGTTTGCTTCCACATTAGCTTAGGTGTAAAGGCTGCCTATCTAAACCCATCCTCATTTTTAAAGTATCCTTTCCATTGTACTGGGTATTTTAATTCCATTTTAGCATTAGTGTGAAGTTAAGTCAATAGATCGTTAATTACTATTATCATTACGTATTTAATCATTTATTACTATTGTTATTATGATCGTTATTATCATCCATTGATATTACTATTACTGCTATCATCTATCATTATCATTATCATTATTTCAGCCACCATGGCCAGGTCCATATGATTAAAACCACATACCTCCCAACCCACGTTTATACAGCCACACTCTCACCCACACACCGCTTGCCTGCCTCTACCTCTGCCAGCGGAGGATGACTAGTTTCTCTACCTGGCTTTTGTTTCCCCTGTCACTGCTCTGGCCATCCCCAACTTCTGTATCTTTTCTTTATTTTTCGTAATCGTCCACGACACCTTGAACGTTTCATCCTCCTCAAATAAACGATTCTTTCATTGAGAATCTTGGCCTCAATCCAGCGGCTCCCCCAGTCTTATCCAACCTACGGTGCCAGACACGTCCCTCTCAAGGCACTAATTCCCACAGCTTTCCAATCCCTACTCACCCACACCCTCCCATTTTGCCACCCACCCATTTACCTCAGTCTGTATCTCTTTCCCACTTTCCATTTACTTCTTTCATCGCTTTTTACTACTCTCTCTCTCTCTCTCTCTCTCTCTCTCTCTCTCTCTCTCTCTCTCTCTCTCTCTCTCTCTCTCTCTCTCTCTCACTTCCTGGGGTTCCTTAGCAATCCTTCCCTACCACCGTCGTCTTGTGCTACTCTTACAACTACAACAGCCAGTCCGTCTTCAGATCCCCTGATTGTGAAGTTCCTCCGCACACACACACACACACACACACACACACATACACACTCACACACACACACACACACACACACACACACGCACACACGCACACACACACACACACACACGCACACACACACACACACACACACACGCACACACACACACACCCACACACACACGCACACACACACACACACACACACGCACACACACACACACACACATAGTCCCTCTCTCACATTGTTTGCATGTCTGTGTGTCTATCTGTCCACACTCGCCACCCATCCCCACCGTCCACACTCGCCACCCATCCCCACCGTCCACACTCGCCACCCATCCCCACCGTCCCTGCACGGTCGGTAGCGTTCACCCCCCCCTCCCCCTACCCCCCCTTCCTGCCGGCCGTGTGTCACCTGGGCAAGGGACCACCCACTCCTCACCACCTTCAGGAGAACCGGTCCTCCGCCGGGGCTATCAGCACAGAGGCTTGTCCCTCGAGATTAACCCGGGTGCCTGCGGCCGCCTCCCTCCCTCTCCCTCACACACACCTACGGCAGCTTTACGGCCGCTCCTTATCTGTTAATCATCCCCTAATGTCTCCTCGTACACTGTGAATTAGGCTCAGGGTCTAGGCTACTGCTTCTGGGAGGTGAGAGACAGCGGTGGTGTCTCCCCGTTGGGTTTGTATATTTGGTGTTGAATTTCTCCGTGGTTTGTGTAGCTTGTTCTGTGTGTGTCTGTTTATATATATATATATATATATATATATATATATATATATATATATATATATATATATATATATATATATATATATATGAATCTACAGGTTTTAAAACACTGACCATGAGCCCAGACGGGGTCGGGACCGCATGGGTTCGAATACTGGGCGTGACTATCGGCCCACTCACAACCCCATCTGTTTATCATCTCATTGGGATTGGTCGGTAAATGGGTAGCTGTCTTAGGCTGGTGCATGTGTGTGTGTGTGTGTGTGTGTGTGTGTGGGTGTGTGTGTGTGTGTGTGAGTACAGACATAAGAGTAAACACATGGTACATCTATGCAAGGTTAAGAGACGGGGCAACACGAGTGTAAAACTTTCTCCCCGTAACACACAGATGATGATCACGGGTGATGGTAACCACACACACACACACACACTCAGCGATGTGCTGTGACAAAGAGGCAGGCGGCACCCCAGCCAGACGGTATTGTAGAAGGTATAAAAGTGCAAGAAACGACTGAGGCAAAATAAGATGGAAGGAACAAAGAAACTCTGAAAATATTATTGTGGGCAGGGAGGGAGATAATTCATTTTTTTACTTACAATTTATCATGATGAAATCGTCATTGAGATGGTAGCTAAGAAGGTGAAGGGCTTTCGAGGGAAGAGCTGCAGCCGATGGTTTAAAAACATGCGAGAGCATGAAAAGGCAAGTTGAAAAATGCTCTCACAGTGGAAGATACTGTAAGGTTAACACCCATGAGATGGAATGTAAAGGACCTTTTGAAAAAAAACATTTAGATATCGAAAGGAAACATAATGAGATTACCAAAGGTTCTTGAAACATAGGGAGCTCAAGATGAAACATAGCCATATGTGCTGAAGACGTGTCTAGATACGCTCGACAGACCACATGGAATGTTGGCCAAGATCTCGCTGGTAAAAGGCAAAGTACCAAGAGAGTGGTACAGGGCAGCCATTATGCTCATCTCTAGGAAAGGATACACAGTAGGATGCGGTAGATTTTACAACGTTCTAACATACGAATGTAGTCTGCAAAGTCCCGGAAAAGATGATATTGAAGCAAATAGATGATTCTTTGCGAGGCAAAATCTCCTAAGCACGAGACAGCATGGTTGTAAGGAAAAAAAAAAGATCATGTGTAACGTCTTAGACTTCCATGGGAGAGTGAATTAGGTGGATTTGCAAGTATCTGGACATCTGGAAAGCATTTGACACGACACCACACAGGAGGCTGGTGAAGAAGCTGGATCTTTTGGGCAGGAATACGGTAATTACACTAATGAGTTGTAGGTTATCTTAGTGGAACGGGAATCAAGGACGTAAATCAGGGAAGCCTTCCTGAAATGGAGTTAAAAGTCACCAGCAGAGTGCCGCAGGGTCCTCCCTTGTGACCATCGCTCTTCTTACTACACGTGAACGACTTGCCGGAAGGATTGGAGACGTTGCTGAATATAGCTGTGGATGATCCAAAGTCACGAGTGATATCTAAAAGGGAAGAGGATCGCATCAATCTAAAAGGAGCCAAGACAAGCTCCAAATTCCGGTCAGGTAAGTGGTCGACGAAATCCAATCCGAAGAATAGAATTGAGATTCAGTGAAAGAGGGCATCGATATGGATATCATCTAAAAGAAAAGAAGCTGTAGGGATCTGTGTGTGGAAGTAACCTGTAGTAATGTGTGTACAGGAGTATAGGACTTGGGAGTCGACATCGTCTTTAACCTATCACCAGAGTCCCACCTTAGGAGAACAGTAAAGGTGACCACCTTTCTACTAATCAATATTAGTTAAGTATTCGTGTATATAGATAAGGAAGTATTCAGAAAGCTGTTCAGTTCCTTCTTTATATAAAAGCAAACCAAAATACGCTTCTCAAGCTCGGTCACCTCACTTAATGAAGCACAAAGAGCAGAGAAGGTTCGGATGAAGACAACAAAAATAATACCATAAGAAAACAAGAGAGCTGATTAAAGGGAAAGGATGGATGACTTTAAATTTGTCCTTTGTGGAAGACAGAAGAGTAAGGGATGTTATGATCACAAACTTTTGATATCTAAACGCTATGATGAGATCTCGCGTCTATCAATTAACACGTAATCCAATAACGCTCTCTGGCCATCTCTTCTACTTACATATTTAAACTTATGTATATCTCTCTTTTTAAACTAGGTATTCCCAATCATCAGTCCTTTTTCAGCACACAAACCCACTAGCTCTTCATCATTTCCATTTACAACACTGAACACCCCATTACACCAATTATACCCTCAACTGCCACATCTTTCCTTGCATATCTGTTTGCCGTTTCCAGCGTTAGCGGGGTAGCAACAGAAACAGAAACAGATGAAGTAAAGGCTTCATACGCTCACTTCTATTCCCTTGCTGTCATGTCCTATGCGCTGACACCACAACTCCTTATCCACAACTAGGCCCTACAGACCTTTCCGTGGCTTAAACCTGGCTGCTTCACATGCCCTGCTTTAGTCCATTAACAGAGCATCGCCCTCTGTATTCCACATTGCTCTACGTAATTCACTTTAGCCTGTGCAGACCTCTCATCGTCTTGCATGTTCAGGTCCGGTGCACTCAAAATCTTATTCACTTCATCCTTCCACATCTAACTCAGTCTCCTTCTTCTTGTCTCCTACACTTCTGATACATACACCCTGCTTGTCAACCTCTCCTCACTCATTCTCTCCCATATCCAAAGCATTTCATCACAACCTCTTTAACATTCTCAACCATGTTCCTATTACCACACATCTCTCTTACCCTATTATTACTTGCTCGACTACCCTCCTCATACCGCAAATTTTTCTCAAAGATTGCAATTTCATCACAATTACCACTTAACTTTATCTCATCTCGCATCCATGCAACATTTTTCAGTATACCTATTTTGGCCCTTCCAGATAGTAACCTCTGTCCATACATTTCTCAGTGCTTCCAGAACCTTTGCCTCTCACTCACCCTGTGACTCACTTCAGCTTCCATGGTTTCATTCGCTGCTTTGTCCACCTATGTCCACGTATCTAAAGCACTTCACTTCCTCCAAGTTCTCTCCTTTTAAACTCACATAACAACTAACCTGTCTCTTTACAGTGCTATACCTAATAACTTTGCTTTCATGCACATTTACTCTCAACTTTCTCCTTTCACATGCTCTCCCAAACTCAGACAGTTTCTCACTTGAATATGCTACCAGCTCCGTGCCATCAGCAAACAACTGAGTCACCTCCCAGGCCCTCCTTCTTCCCTTACAGACTGCATAGCTGCCCCTCTCTCTAAGACCCATACATTTACTTACCTTATCTCCCCATCCATCGATAAATTAAACAGCCGTAGAGAAATCATGCATCCTTGCCGCACACCCCGTTGCCTAGGGCCACTCACCTTCCTCTCCATCCACTCGCCTTACTCTCTTGATAGACACTCCTCACTGCTTCCAATAATTAGGCTTTCCTTCACAAAGTATCTACATCAATCTTGTCATATGCTTTCTTAAGATCCAGTAATATCACATGCAAATATTTCTGTTTATCTAAATATTTCTCATAAACATTCTTCAAAGCAAACTCCGGATCCAGACATCCTCCACCACTCCTAGAACCACATTGTTCTACCGCAGCCTGTGCTCTGTGCATGCTATGACTCTCAATCACCACACGCCAAATGGCTTATCGGGTGCACTCAGCTGATCCAAATATACATCAAAAATCCAAACTAACCAATCCACATCACAGTCATACACTTTCTTAGGAAATTCAACTGCAATGGCATCCATTCGAGCCACCTTGTCATATTTCATTTTATGCAAGGATTTCACGACCTCTTCTTTCTTCATAAATCACTTACAATAACTCTCTCACTTCAAATACCACCCCCGGCCTAAACACCCTACATCTGCCACCCCGTCATCAAACATTCAACAGTCCTTCAGATTGCTGACTACATCTCCTCACTTCATCACTGCCTATTGCCACTTCCCCATTCACCAATGTTCCCATATTTTCTCTTGGTTTTCCCACACTATAGATTATTTTCCAAAACAATTTCTTATTCTCCCTGAAATTTGCTGATACTCACTCAACCCAACTCTCACTCATCTTATCCCTCAGTCGGACATACAGAACGGGCCACCTGCAGGCAAGGGTCCGTGTCGTACTGCAGTACGACAATCATCAACAACATCATTTATCTTCTTTTTTTAGCCCCTGCACCTTCCTCTTGACCTCCTGCCGCTTTCTCTTATACACATCCCATTCACTCGCACTCCTTCCCTGCAAGTATTACCAATACATCTCTCGTTTCTCTTCCATTAACAAATTCATTTCGTCATCCTACCACTCGCTACCCTTTCCAGTCTGCCCACCTCCCACCCTACACATGCCACGCGCATTTCTCGCACATACCATCACTGTTTCTCGATATACCTCACACTTGTCACCCATTCAATTGGCTTTGTTTACTCTCACCTTTTGTCATTCTACACTCAATCTCCCCTGTATTTTTTTCATACAAATATCTTTTCCAAGCTCACTTCCTTTCGCCGCTCTCCTCTCATTCATTTCATTACATCTTCTCCGAAAACCTCTCCTTTGCACGCCTATGAATTAGTATATTAGTAGTTTTTCCCGCTAACCATCTTTCCTACTCACATACGTAAACTTGTGTATGTCCCTCTTTTCAACCCAGGTATTCCGCATCACCGCTCCTTTTTTGGCACACAGCTCTGCAAGTTGTTCACCATTCATATTCACCCAACTTGATACCTCATCTATCCCCCCAATAATGGCCACAAGTGTCAGATTACCCACTTTCGTATTCAAATCACCCATCACTAAAACCCAATTTCTCACATCAAAACTGCTAACATGCTCATCAGCTGCTCCCAAAACATTTCCATCTCTATTTCATTCTTCTCATGGCCAGGTGCATAAGCACTAAAAGTCATCCATATTTCGCTATACGCTTTCATTTTTGCCTAAATCAATCTGCAGCTCACTTTACAGTCTCACACATTCGCACAGCTCCTAATTCGGCAGTGGTGCTATTTTTTCCTTAGCTTTCCCCATCACACTAACCGCTGACTTTACTCGTAAAACATTACTAAACTATTATTCACCCTTACCCTTGAGCATTGTTTCACTCAGAGCCAGAATCATCCAGGTCTCCTTTCCTCAAACATACTACCTATCTCTCCACTCTTCTCATCTTGGTTACATCCACACACATTCAGACACCCCAGCCTCGGCCTTCGAGGAGGATGGGGACTCCCAACATGGCTCCTTTTGTTTCCCTTTCCAGAAATCAAATACAAAAAGGGGAGGATCACCAGCCCTCCGCTCTCGCCTCTTCTTTATATACATATACATATATATATATATATATATATATATATATATATATATATATATATATATATATATATATATATTGGAAAGGATCACAATTTTGCGCATGATCAAGTATATTCCCAAGAGTCCACGGGGTAGAATGAAACACGAAAAGTTCCCAAGTGCACTTTCGTGTAATAATCACGTCATCAGGGGAGACAAAAGAGAGAAATATAACAGTCAATTGATATACAACGAAGAGACGCAGCTAGGACGCCATTTGGTAATATGCAATTGAGTGGGAGATGTATAAAAGAAAGAGAAAGGAGGTCAAGAGAAAGGTGCAAGAGGTGAAAAAGAGGGCAAATGAGAGTTGGGGTGAGAGAGTATCATTAAATTTTAGGGAGAATAAAAAGATGTTCTGGAAGGAGGTAAATAAAGTGCGTAAGACAAGGGAGCAAATGGGAACTTCAGTGAAGGGCGCAAATGGGGAGGTGATAACAAGTAGTGGTGATGTGAGAAGGAGATGGAGTGAGTATTTTGAAGGTTTGTGGAATGTGTTTGATGATAGAGTGGCAGATATAGGGTGTTTTGGTCGAGGTGGTGTGCAAAGTGAGAGGGTTAGGGAAAATGATTTGGTAAACAGAGAAGAGGTAGTAAAAGCTTTGCGGAAGATGAAAGCCGGAAAGGCAGCAGGTTTGGATGGTATTGCAGCGGAATTTATAAAAAAAAAAAAGGGGGTGGCTGTATTGTTGACTGGTTGGTAAGGTTATTTAATGTATGTATGACTCATGGTGAGGTGCCTAAGGATTGGCAGAATGTGTGCATAGTGCCATTGTACAAAGGCAAAGGGGATAAGAGTGAGTGCTCAAATTACAGAGTTATAAGTTTGTTGAGTATTCCTGGTAAATTATATGGGAGGGTATTGATTGAGAGGGTGAAGGCATGTACAGAGCATCAGATTGGGGAAGAGCAGTGTGGTTTCAGAAGTGGTAGAGGATGTGTGGATCAGGTGTTTGCTTTGAAGAATGTATGTGAGAAATACTTAGAAAAGCAAATGGATTTGTATGTAGCATTTTTGGATCTGGAGAAGGCATATGATAGAGTTGATAGAGATGCTCGGTGGAAGGTATTAAGAATATATGGTGTGGGAGGCAAGATGTTAGAAGCAGTGAAAAGTTTTTATCGAGGATGTAAGGCATGTGTACGTGTAGGAAGAGTGGAAAGTGATTGGTTCTTAGTGAATGTAGGTTTGCGGCAGGGGTGTGTGATGTCTCCATGGTTGTTTAATTTGTTTATGGATGGGGTTGTTAGGGAGGT
>NC_092287.1:16774981-16789981 GCF_036320965.1 Panulirus ornatus | reverse complement strand
TGTGCGCAGGAGGATGGATGTGCTGGAAATGAGATGTTTGAGGACAATGTGTGGTGTGAGGTGGTTTGATCGAGTGAGTAACGTAAGGGTAAGAGAGATGTGTGGAAATAAAAAGAGCGTGGTTGAGAGAGCAGAAGAGGGTGTTTTGAAATGGTTTGGGCACATGGAGAGAATGAGTGAGGAAAGATTGACCAAGAGGATATATGTGTCGGAGGTGGAGGGAACGAGGAGAAGAGGGAGACTAAATTGGAGGTGGAAAGATGGAATGAAAAAGATTTTGTGTGATCGGGGCCTGAACATGCAGGAGGGTGAAAGGAGGGCAAGGAATAGAGTGAATTGGAGCGATGTGGTATACCGGGGTTGACGTGCTGTCAGTGGATTGAATCAAGGCATGTGAAGCGTCTGGGGTAAACCATGGAAAGCTGTGTAGGTATGTATATTTGCGTGTGTGGACGTATGTATATACATGTGTATGGGGGGGGGGTTGGGCCATTTCTTTCGTCTGTTTCCTTGCGCTACCTCGCAAACGCGGGAGAGAGCGACAAAGTATAATAGAAAAAAAATAATAATATATATATATATATATATATATATATATATATATATATATATATATATATATATATATATATAAACATACAAACCTCCAACAGCAAGGATCAATCCCGGGATCGCGTTCATATGCACTTTATTTGTGTACATATTACATATATACATATATATATATATATATATATATATATATATATATATATATATATATATATATATACATTTTTCTTTTTTTTTTTTTTTTTGCTTTGTCGCTGTCTCCCGCGTTTGCGAGGTAGCGCAAGGAAACAGACGAAAGAAATGGCCCAACTCACCCCCATACACATGCCTTGATTCAATCCACTGACAGCACGTCAACCCCGGTATACCACATCGCTCCAATTCACTCTATTCTTTGCCCTCCTTTCACCCTCCTGCATGTTCAGGCCCCGATCACACAAAATCTTTTTCACTGCATCTTTCCACCTCCAATTTGGTCTCCCTCTTCTCCTCGTTCCCTCCACCTCCGACACATATATCCTCTTGGTCAATCTTTCCTCACTCATTCTCTCCATGTGACCAAACCATTTCAAAACACCCTCTTCTGCTCTCTCAACCACGCTCTTTTTATTTCCACACATCTCTCTTACCCTTACGCTACTTACTCGATCAAACCACCTCACACCACACATTGTCCTCAAACATCTCATTTCCAGCACATCCATCCTCCTGCGCACAACTCTATCCATAGTCCACGCCTCGCAACCATACAACATTGTTGGAACCACTATTCCTTCAAACATACCCATTTTTGCTTTCCGAGATAATGTTCTCGACTTCCACACATTCTTCAAGGCTCCCAGAATTTTCGCCCCCTCCCCCACCCTATGATCCACTTCCGCTTCCATGGTTCCATCCGCTGCCAGATCCACTCCCAGATATCTAAAACACTTCACTTCCTCCAGTTTTTCTCCATTCAAACTCACCTCCCAATTGACTTGACCCTCAACCCTACTGTACCTAATAACCGTGCTCTTATTCACATTTACTCTTAACTTTCTTCTTTCACACACTTTACCAAACTCAGTCACCAGCTTCTGCAGTTTCTCACATGAATCAGCCACCAGCGCTGTATGGATTTGTATGTAGCATTTATGGATCTGGAGAAGGCATATGATAGAGTTGATAGAGATGCTCTGTGGAAGGTTTTAAGAATGTATGGTGTGAGAGGCAAGTTGTCAGAAGCAGTGAAAAGTTTTTATCGAGGATGTAAGGCATTTGTACGTGTAGGAAGAGAGGAAAGTGATTGGTTCTCAGTGAATGTAGGTTTGCGGCAGGGATGTGTGATGTCTCCATGGTTGTTTAATTTGTTTATGGATGGGATTGTTAGGGAGGTGAATGCAAGGGTTTTGGAAAGAGGGGCAAGATGCAGTCTGTTGTGGATGAGAGAGCTTGGGAAGTGAGTCAGTTGTTGTTCGCTGATGATATTGCGCTGGTGGCTGATTCATGTAAGAAACTGCAGAAGGTGGTGACTGAGTTTGGTAAAGTGTGTGAAAGAAGAAAGTTAAGAGTAAATATGAATAAGAGCAAGGTTATTTGGTACAGTAGGGTTGAGGGTCAAGTCAATTGGGAGTTAAGTTTGAATGGAGAAAAACTGGAGGAAGTGAAGTGTTTTAGATATCTGGGAGTGGATCTGGCAGCGGATGGAACCATGGAAGCGGAAGTGAATCATAGGGTTGGGGATGGGGCGAAAATCCTGGGAGCCTTGAAGAATGTGTGGAAGTCGAGAACATTATCTCGAAAAGCAAAAATGGGTATGTTTGAAGGAATAATGGTTCCAACAATGTTGTATGGTTGCGAGGCGTGGGCTATGGATAGAGTTGTGCGCAGGAGGGTGGATGTGCTGGAAATGAGATGTTTGAGGACATGTGGTGTGAGGTGGATTGATCGAGTAAGTAATGATAGGGTAAGAGAGATGTGTGGTAATAAAATGAGTGTGGTTGAGAGGGCAGAAGAGAGTGTTTTGAAATAATTTGGTCCTTCACACACTTTACCAAACTCAGTCACCAGCTTTTGTAGTTTCTCGCACGAATCAGCCACCAGCGCTGTATCATCAGCGAACAACAACTGACTCACTTCCCAAGCTCTCTCATCCACAACAGACTTCATACTTGCCCCTCTTTCCAAAACTCTTGCATTCATCTCCCTAACAATCCCATCCATAAAAATTAAACAACCATGGAGACATCACACACCCCTGCCGCAAACCTACATTCACTAAGAACCCATCACTTTCCTCTCTTCCTACACGTACACATGCCTTACATCCTCGATAAAAACTTTTCACTGCTTCTAACAACTTGCCTTCCCCACCATATATTCTTAAAACCTTCCACAGAGCATCTCTATCAACTCTATCATATGCCTTCTCCAGATCCATAAATGCTATATATAAATCCATTTGCTTTTTTAAGTATTTCTCACATACATACTTCAAAGCAAACACCTGATCCACACATCCTCTACCACTTCTGAAACCACACTGCTCTTCCCCAATCTGATTCTCTGTACATGCCTTCACCATCTCAATCAATACCCTCCCATATAATTTACCAGGAATACTCAACAAACTTATACCTCTGTAATTTGAGCACTCACCTTTGTCCCCATTGCCTTTGTACAATGGCACTATGCAAGCATTCCGCCAATCCTCAGGCACCTCACCGTGAATAATACATACATTAAATAACCTTACCAACCAGTCAACAATACGGTCACCCCCTTTTTTAATAAATTCCACTGCAATACCATCCAAACCCGCTGTCTTGCCGGCTTTCATCTTCCGCAAAGCTTTTACTACCTCTTCTCTGTTTACCAAATCATTTTCCCTAACCCTCTCACTTTGCACACCACCTCGACCAAAACACCCTATATCTACCACTCTATCATCAAACACATTCAACAAACCTTCAAAATACTCACTCCCTCTCCTTCTCACATCACCACTACTTGTTATCACCTTTCCATTAGCCCACTTCACTGAAGTTCCCATTTGTTCCCATGTCTTACGCACTTTATTTACCTCCTTTCAAAACATCTTTTTATTCTCCCTAAAATCTAATGATACTCTCTCACCCCAACTCTCATTTGCCCTCATTTTCACCTCTTGTATCTTTCTCTTGACCTCCTGCCTTTTTGTTTTATACATCTCCCACTCATTTGCATTATTTCCCTGCAAAAATCGTCCAAATGTCTCTCTCTTCTCTTTCACTAATAATCTTACTTCTTCATCCAACCACTCACTACCCTTTCTAATCTGCCCACTTCCCACGCTTCTCATTCTACAAGCACCTTTTGCGCAAGCCATCACTGCTTCCCTAAATACATCCTATTCCTCCCCCACTCCCCTTACGTCCTTTGTTCTCACCTTTTTCCATTCTCTTCTGGTACTTCCTCCCACAAGTCTCCTTCCAAAGCTCACTTACTTTCACCACTCTCTTCACCCCCACATTCTCTCTTCTTTTCTGAAAACCTCTACAATTCCCTCACCTTCGCCTCCACAAGATAATGATCAGACATCCCTCGAGTTGCACCTCTCAGCACATTAATATCCAAAAGTCTCTCTTTCGCGCGCCTATCAATTAGCACTTAATCCAATAACGCTCTCTGGCCATCTCTCCTACTTACATACGTATACTTATGTATATCTCTCTTTTTAAACCAAGTATTCCCAATCACCAGTCCTTTTTCAGCACATAAATCTACAAGCTCTTCACCATCTCCATTTACAACACTGAAAACGCTATGTATACCGATTATTCACTCAATTGCCACCTTTGCACTCAAATCACCCATCACTATAACCCGGTCTCGTGCATCAAAACTACTAACACACTCACTCAGCTGCTCCCAAAACACTTGCCTCTCATGATCTTTCTTCTCATGCCCAGGTGCATATGCACCAACAGTCACCCATCTCTCTCCATCAGCTTTCAGTTTTACCCATATCAATCTAGAGTTTATTTTCTAACACTCTATCACATACTCTCACCACTCTTGTTTCAGGAGTAGTGCTACTCCTTCCCTTGCTCTTGTCCTCTCACTAACCCCTGACTCTACTCGCAAGACATTCCCAAACCAGTCTTCCCCTTTAACCTTGAGCTTAGATTCGCTCAGAGCCAAAACATCCAGGTTCCTTTCCTCAAACATACTACCTATCTCTCCTTTCCTTCTCATCTTGGTTACATCCACACACATTTAGGCGCCCCAATCAGTCTTCGAGGAGGATGAGCATTCCCCGCGTGACTCCTTCTTCTGTTTCCACTTTTAGATGGTTAGAATACAAGGAGGGGAGGGTTTCTAGCCCCCCGCTCCCGTACCAATTAGTCGCCTTCTACGACACGTGAGGAATGCGTGAGAAGTATTCTTTCTCCCCTATCCCCAGGGATATATATATATATATATATATATATATATATATATATATATATATACATATATATATATATATATATATATATATATATATATATATATATATATATTTTTTTTTTTTTTTTTATTATTATACTTTGTCGCTGTCTCCCGCGTTTGCGAGGTAGCGCAAGGAAACAGACGAAAGAAATGGCTCAACCCACCCCCATACACATGTATATACATACGTCCACACACGCAAATATACATACCTACACAGCTTTCCATGGTTTACCCCAGACGCTTCACATGCCTTGATTCAATCCACTGACAGCACGTCAACCCCGGTATACCACATCGCTCCAGTTCACTCTATTCCTTGCCCTCCTTTCACCCTCCTGCATGTTCAGGCCCCGATCACACAAAATCTTTTTCACTACATCTTTCCACCTCCAATTTGGTCTCCCTCTTCTCCTCGTTCCCTCCACCTCTGACACATATATTCTCTTGGTCAATCTTTCCTCACTCATTCTCTCCATGTGCCCGAACCATTTCAAAACACCCTCTTCTGCTCTCTCAACCACGCTCTTTTTATTTCCACACATCTCTCTTACCCTTACGTTACTTACTCGATCAAACCATCTCATTTCAAACATCTCATTTCCAACACATCCATCCTCCTGCGCACAACTCTATCCATAGCCCACGTCTCGCAACCATACAACATTGTTGGAACCACTATTCCTTCAAACATACCCATTTTTGCTTTCCGAGATAATGTTCTCGACTTCCACACATTCTTCAAGGCTCCCAGAATTTTCGCCCCCTCCCCCACCCTATGATCCACTTCCGCTTCCATGGTTCCATCCGCTGCCAGATCCACTCCCAGATATCTAAAACACTTCACTTCCTCCAGTTTTTCTCCATTCAAACTCACCTCCCAATTGACTTGACCCTCAACCCTACTGTACCTAATAACCTTGCTCTTATTCACATTTACTCTTAACTTTCTTCTTTCACACACTTTACCAAACTCAGTCACCAGCTTCTGCAGTTTCTCACATGAATCAGCCACCAGCGCTGTATCATTAGCGAACAACAACTGACTCACTTCCCAAGCTCTCTCATCCCCAACAGACTTCATACTTGCCCCTCTTTTCAAAACTCTTGCATTTACCTCCCTAACAACCCCATCCATAAACAAATTAAACAACCATGGAGACATTACACACCCCTGCCGCAAACCTACATTCACTGAGAACCAATCACTTTCCTCTCTTCCTACACGTACACATGCCTTACATCCTCGATAAAAACTTTTCACTGCTTCTAACAACTTGCCTCCCACACCATATATTCTTAATACCTTCCACAGAGCATCTCTATCAACTCTATCATATGCCTTCTCCAGATCCATAAATGCTACATACAGATCCATTTGCTTTTCTAAGTATTTCTCACATACATTCTTCAAAGCAAACACCTGATCCACACATCCTCTACCACTTCTGAAACCACACTGCTCTTCCCCAATCTGATGCTCTGTACATGCCTTCACCCTCTCAATCAATATCCTCCCATATAATTTACCAGGAATACTCAACAAACTTATACCTCTGTAATTTGAGCACTCACTCTTATCCCCTTTGCCTTTGTACAATGGCACTATGCACGCATTCCGCCAATCCTCAGGCACCTCACCATGAGTCATACATACATTAAATAACCTTACCAACCAGTCAACAATACAGTCACCCCCTTTTTTAATAAATATATATATATATATATATATATATATATATATATATATATATATATATATATATATATATATATTTTTTTTTTTTTTGCTTTGTCGCTGTCTCCCGCGTTTGCGAGGTAGCGCAAGGAAACAGACGAAAGAAATGACCCAACCCACCCCCATACACATGTATATACATACGTCCACACACGCAAATATGCATACCTACACAGCTTTCCATGGTTTACCCCAGACGCTTCACATGCCTTGATTCAATCCACTGACAGCACGTCAACCCCGGTATACCACATCGCTCCAATTCACTCTATTCCTTGCCCTCCTGCATGTTCAGGCCCCGATCACACAAAATCTATTTCACTCCATCTTTCCACCTCCAATTTGGTCTCCCTCTTCTCCTCGTTCCCTCCACCTCCGACACATATATCCTCTTGGTCAATCTTTCCTCACTCATTCTCTCCATATATATATATATATATATATATATATATATATATATATATATATATATATATATATATCTTTCTTTTCTTTCATACTATTCGCCATTTCCCGCATTAGCGAGGTAGCGTTAAGAACAGTGGACTGTGCTTTTGAGGGAATATCCTCACCTGGCCCCCCTTCTCTGTTCCTTCTTTTGTAAAATTAAAAAAAAAAAAAAACCGAGTGGGGAGGATTTCCAGCCCCCCGCTCCCTTCCCTTTTAGTCGTCTTCTACGACACGCAGGGAATACGTGGGAAGTATTCTTTCTACCCTATATATATAAACACCCATACGCACATACAGATACATATATATATCAACATATACACATATACATACACATACAAATACACAAGTACATATTCATACTTGCTTGCCTTCATCCATTCCTGGCACTACCCTGCCCAACAGGAGACAGCATCGCTACCCCCTGCTTCAGAGAGTTTGTGCCAGAAAAACACACAAAAAAGGTTACATTCATTCACACTTGGTCTCTGAAAACCACACACACATACTGTAGCAAATGGTCGTCAAGTACAATGATAACAATAAATATATACATATAATATTCTGTTGTATAAGCTTGCCTTGTTCAACCACAGCGAGGTAACGCTAAAAATGATTTCTCTATCAATTCACGGAACATAACTGACCTGCAGTTTCCGAAACCCTTTACCACGCATTTTTAACCATTTCAAAATCAGTACTAATTCTGATTTTCAATATTCAGATTTAGTTACAGATCATCCACATACGATAATCATACATAAAGGATGATAGTATTTATGGGGGTCATGATGGGCTAACGGCATAACTAAAAAGTGTTCACACGGAAAAGATATCATGATACCCTACTATTAAGAACAGTATAACGATTAGCCAATGACATGGAAAATTACTTCATACTCAATCAGTAAATCATTATCTGCTGCCAGGGGCTTAAAATATTCCCGTTTTCAGTCAGTCTAGACTTAATTTATGAGAAGAGTGAAGACTCACAGAACACCTTTATGCATAGCAAAGAAAAGTCTTGGGTGTACAAATATATGAAGCACCATAATAATACCATAACTATAAATCATTACACTGAAAACATGCATAATATCTATACACTGCTGCTACCTACACAGTCATACCCAATGTTACTTCTAAATCCCTACGAAAAGTGCAGTAGAAAATACACATGTCTACGAGATACATTTGGACCCTCAGTTACCTTTCATCAGGATCTAAAAGCAACATTTCAAACCGTCTCTACCGAGGACAAACGTAGTCAACCACTGAAACTATTTTCATCTCCCATGATCACAATTCTCTGTACATCAAGAACATGGGTGTAACTGCAAGGAGGATAGATTAATAAAATACGATAGGAGGACAGAGGAATACAGTTGTATAACATGCATGATCAAAGTTCAAACACAGCACTAGCAGATAATAATCACAGTGTAAAAATGTGAGAATACTTTTTGAAACTGGAACCTCTCACATAAAAACCCAAATGCCACTTCTCCCTCCAACCATCTGTTACCTAACTACAAGTACTGACGATAAGACTTAACCAGAGATGCAGGGACAGCACGTAACATGGTACATCTGTGCCAAGTTTTGCTTCGACTGATCTAATAATAAGGAACAGCCAGGCTAGAACCCTGATGCTGATATGAAGCAAGAGATAATGGTATATGGTGATTGTTCTATAACTGAGGCCAGTGCAATATCCTACAAGTATATCTCATCTAGGCCAGTCTAAGATACAAGAGAACAGAAACAACATGGATTCTTCTAGCTAAACCTCTGACCCCATTCTCTTGGAAAGAAGCCAAATGTTACAACTGGGGCAGAAACAAGAAACAGAACCCGAGTATAATTGTGAAAATCATTAAAAATGTTTTCCCTTATCATGCAGAATGGATGATGAAGACAAGAGGAAGATCATAGCATTATGCATCCAGGTTCATATTCAGTAAATGAAGTGATTATGACATATCCAAAGAACTTTCTTAAAGGATGAATCAGTTGGAGCAAGGTTTTAGGTGAGGCTCACATATCTGCAGAAAACTTATTTCAAACTAAAACCATAAAATTGCTGACCTCTGAACCCATGAAATATGAGAACATCCTAAAATTAACAAAAAGAAAAAGTAGATCAAGCTCCTCTAGACTTTCACTACATCAGCCTGAAGACAAAGACAATATATATATATATATATATATATATATATATATATATATATATATATATATATATATATATATATATATAGGGGATAGGGGAGAAAGTATACTTCTCACGCATTCCTCAACTGTGGTAGAAAGTGACTAAAGGGGCCGGGAGTGGGGGCTGGAAACCCTCCTCGCCTTGTATTCTAACTTTCTAAAAGGGGAAAGAGAAGGAGTCACGCGGGGAGTGCTCATCCTCCTCGAAGGCTCAGACTGTGGTGTCTAAATGTGTGTGGATGTAACGAAGATGAGAAAAAAGGAGAGATAGATAGTATATTTGAGGAAAGGAACCTGGATGTTTTGGTTCTGAGTGAAACGAAGGTCAAGGGTAAAGGGAAGAGTGGTTTGGGAATGTCTTGGGAGTAAAGTCAGGGGTTAGTGAGAGGACAAGAGCAAAGAAAGGAGTAGCACTGCTCCTGAAACAGGAGTGGTGGGATTATGTGATAGAGTGTAAGAAAATAAAATCTAGATTGATATGAGTAAAACTGAAAGTGGATGGAGGGAGATGGATGATTATTGGTGCATATGCACCTGGGCATGAGAAGAAAGATTATGGAAGGCAAGTGTTTTGGGAGCAGCTGAGTGAGTGTGTTAGTAGTTTTGATGCACGAGACCGGGTTATAGTGATGGTTGATTTGAATTCAAAGGTTAGTAATGTGGCAGTTGAGGGTATAATTGAAAATGGAAATGGTAAAGAGTTTGTAGATTTGTGTCCTGAAAAAGGACTAGTGATTGGGATTACCTGGTTCAAAAAGAGAGATATACATAAGTATACGTATGTAATTAGGAGAGATGGCCAGAGAGCGTTATTGGATTACGTGTTTATTAATAGGCGCATGAAAGAGCGACTTTTTTATATCAATGTGCTGAGAGAGGCAACTGGAGGGATGTCTGATCATTATTTTGTAGAGGCGAGGGTGAAGATTTGTAGAGGTTTTGAGAAAAGAAGAGAGAATGTTGGGGTGAAGAGCGTGAACGTGAGTACATGGGGTGTTCAGTGTTGTAAATGGAAATGGTGAAGAGATTTTAGATTTATGTGCTGAAAAAGGACTGATGATTAGGAATACCTGGTTTAAAAAGAGAAATATGCATAAGTATACGTATGTAAATAAGAGAGATGGCCAGAGAGCGTTATTGGATTACGTATTAATTGATAGACGCGCGAAAGAGAGACTTTTGGATGTTAATGTGCTGAGAGGTGCAACTGGAGGGATGTCTGATCATTATCTTGTGGAGGGGAAGGTGAAGATTTGTAGAGGTTTTCAGAAAAGAAGAGAGAATGTTGGGGTGAAGAGAGTGGTGAGAGTAAGTAAGCTTGGGAAGGAGACTTGTGGGAGGAAGTACCAGGAGAGACTGAGTACAGAATGGAAAAAGGTGAGAACAAAGGACGTAAGGGGAGTGTGGGAGGAATGGGATGTATTTAGGGAAGCAGTGATGGCTTGCACAAAAGATGCTTGTGGCATGAGAAGCGTGGGAGGTGGGCAGATTAGAAAGGGTAGTGAATGGTTGGATGAAGAAGTAAGACTATTAGTGAAAGAGAAGAGAGAGACATTTGGACGATTTTTACAGGGAAATAATGCAAATGAGTGGGATATGTATAAAAGAAAGAGGCAGGAGGTCAAGAGAAAGGTGCAAGAGGTGAGAAAAAGGGCATATGAGAGTTGGGGTGAGAGAGTATCATTAAATTTTAGGGAGAATAAAAAGATGTTTTGGAAGTAGGTAAATAAAGTGCGTAAGACATGGGAACAAATGGAAACCTCAGTGAAGAGGGCTAATGGGGAGGTGATAACAAGTAGCGGTGATGTGAGAAGGAGATGGAGTGAGTATTTTGAAGGTTTGTTGAATGTGTTTGATGATAGAGTGGCAGATATAGGGTGTTTTGGTCGAGGTGGTGTGCAAAGTGAGAGGGTTAGGGAAAATGATTTGGTAAACAGAGAAGAAGTAGTAAAAGCTTTGCGGAAGATGAAAGCCGGCAAGGCAGCGGGTTTGGATGGTATTGCAGTGGAATTTATTAAAAAAGGGGGGTGACCGTATTGTTGACTGGTTGGTAAGGTTATCTAATGTATGTATTATTCACGGTGAGGTGCCTGAGGATTGGCGGAATGCTTGCATAGTGCCATTGTACAAAGGCTAAGGGGACAAAGGTGTGTGCTCAAATTACAGAGGTATAAGTTTGTTGAGTATTCCTGGTAAATCATATGGAAGGGTATTGATTGAAAGGGTGAAGGCATGTACAGAGCATCAGATTGGGGAAGAGCAGTGTGGTTTCAGAAGTGGTAGAGGATGTGTGGATCAGGTGTTTGCTTTGAAGAAAGTAGAGGATGTGTGGATAAGGAGTTTGCTTTGAAGAATGTATGTGAGAAATACTTAGAAAAGCAAATGGATTTGTATGCAGCATTTATGGATCTGGAAAAGGCCTATGATAGAGTTGATAGAGATGCTCTGTGGAAGGTATTAAGAATATATGGTGTGGGAGGCAAGTTGTGGGAAGCAGTGAAAAGTTTTTATCGAGGATGTAAGGCATGTGTACGTGTAGAAAGAGAGGAAAGTGATTGGTTCTCAGTGAATGTAGGTTTGCGGCAGGGGTGTGTGATGTCTCCATGGTTGTTTAATTTGTTTATGGGTGGGGTTGTTAGGAAGGTGAATGCAAGTGTTTTGGAAAGAGGGGCAAGTATGCAGTATGTTGTGGATGAGAGAGCTTGGGAAATGCGCCAGTTGTTGTTCGCTGATGATACAGCGCTGGTGGCTGATTCATGTTAGACACTGCAGAAGCTGGTGACTGAGTTTGGTAAAGTGTGTGAAAGAAGAAAGTTTGGTGTAAATGTGTAAAAGAGCAAGGTTATTAAGTACAGTGGGGTTGAGGATCGAGTCAATTGGGAGGTAAATTTGAATGGAGAAAAACTGGAGGAAGAAGTGTTTTAGATATCTGGGAGTGGATTTGACAGCGGATGGAACCATGGAAGCGGAAGTGAATCATAGGGTGGGGGAGGGGGCGAAAGTTCTGGGAGCGTTGAAGAATGTGTGGAAGTCGAGAACATTATCCCGTAAATCAAAAATAGGTATGTTTGAAGGAATAGTGGTTCCAACAATGTTATATGGTTGCGAGGCGTTGGCTATGGATAGAGTTGTGCGCAGGAGGGTGGATGTGCTGGAAATGAGATGTTTGAGGACAATATGTGGTGTGAGGTGGTTTGATCGAGTAAGTAATAATAGGATAAGAGAGATGTGTGGTAATAGAATGAGTGTGGTTTAGAGAGCAGAAGAGGGTGTTTTGAAATGGTTTGGTCACATGGAGAGAATGAGTGAGGAAAGATTGACCAAGAGGACATATGTGTCAGAGGTGGATGGAACGATGAGAAGTGGGAGACCAAATTGGAGGTGGAAGGATGGAGTGAAAAAGATTTTGAGTAATCGGGGCCTGAACATGCAGGAGGGTGAAAGGAAAAAATTGAGTGAATTAGAACGATGTGGTATACCGGGGTCGACATTGCCCTGTCAATGGACTGAACCAGGGCATGTGAAGCATCTGGGGTAAACCATGGAAAGTTTTTGGGGCCTGGATGTGGAAAGGGAGCTGTGGTTTCGGTGCATTATTACATGACAGCTAGAGACTGAATGTGAACGAATGGGGCCTTTGTTGTATTTTCCTAGCGCTACCTCGCACACATGAGGGGGGGAGGGGGTTGTTATTTCATATGTGGCGAAGTGGCGATGGGAATGAATAAAGGCAGACAGTATGAATTATGTACATGTGCATATATGTATATATCTGTGTGTATATATATATATATATATATATATATATATATATATATATATATATATATATATATATATATATATATATTAGGTACAGTAGGGTTGAGGATCAAGTCAATTGGGAGGTAAGTTTGAATGGAGAAAAACTGGAGGAAGTAAAGTGTTTTATATATCTGGGAGTGGATCTGGCAGCGGATGGAACCATGGAAGCGGAAGTGGATCATAGGGTGGGGGAGGGGGCGAAAATCCTGGGAGCCTTGAAGAATGTGTGGAAGTTGAGAACATTATCTCGGAAAGCAAAAATGGGTATGTTTGAAGGAATAGTGGTTCCAACAATGTTGTATGGTTGCGAGGCGTGGGCTATGGATAGAGTTGTGCGGAGGAGGATGGATGTGCTGGAAATGAGATGTTTGAGGACAATATGTGATGTGAGGTTGTTTGATCGAGTAAGTAACGTAAGGGTAAGAGAGATGTGTGGAAATAAAAAGAGCGTGGTTGAGAGAGCAGAAGAGGGTGTTTTGAAATGGTTTGGGCACATGGAGAGAATGAGTGAGGAAAGATTGACCAAGAGGATATATGTGTCGGAGGTGGAGGGAACGAGAAGAGGGAGACCAAATTGGAGGTGGAAAGATGGAGTGAAAAAGATTTTGTGTGATAGGGGCCTGAACATGCAGGAGGGTGAAAGGCGGGCAAGGAATAGAGTGCATTGGATCGATGTGGTATACCGGGGTTGACGTGCTGTCAGTGGATTGAATCAGGGCATGTGAAGCGACTGGGGTAAACCATGCAAAGCTGTGTAGGTATGTATATTCGCGTGTGTGGACGTATGTATATACATGTGTATGGGGGTAGGTTGGGCCATTTCTTTCGTCTGTTTCCTTGCGCTTCCTCGCAAACGCGGGAAACAGCGACAAAGCAAAATAAAAAATATATATATATATATATATATATATATATATATATATATATATATCCTCGATAAAAACTTTTCACTGCTTCTAACAACTTGCCTCCCACACCATATATTCTTAATACCTTCCACAGAGCATCTCTATCAACTCTATCATATGCCTTCTCCAGATCCATAAATGCTACATACAAATCCATTTGCTTTTCTAAGTATTTCTCACATACATTCTTCAAAGCAAACACCTGATCCACACATCCTCTACCACTTCTGAAACCACACTGCTCTTCCCCAATCTGATGCTCTGTACATGCCTTCACCCTCTCAATCAATACCCTCCCATATAATTTACCAGGAATACTCAACAAACTTATACCTCTGTAATTTGTTAGAAGCAGTGAAAAGTTTTTATCGAGGATGTAAGGCATGTGTACGTGTAGGAAGAGAGGAAAGTGATTGGTTCTCAGTGAATGTAGGTTTGCGGCAGGGGTGTGTGATGTCTCCATGGTTGTTTAATTTGTTTATGGATGGGGTTGTTAGGGAGGTAAATGCAAGAGTCTTGGAAAGAGGGGCAAGTATGAAGTCTGTTGGGGATGAGAGAGCTTGGGAAGTGAGTCAGTTGTTGTTCGCTGATGATACAGCGCTGGTGGCGGATTCATGTGAGAAACTGCAGAAGCTGGTGACGGAGTTTGGTAAAGTGTGTGGAAGAAGAAAGTTAAGAGTAAATGTGAATAAGAGCAAGGTTATTAGGTACAGTAGGGTTGAGGGTCAAGTCAATTGGGAGGTGAGTTTGAATGGAGAAAAACTGGAAGAAGTGAAGTGTTTTAGATATCTGGGAGTGGATCTGTCAGCGGATGGAACCATGGAAGCGGAAGTGGATCATAGGGTGGGGGAGGGGGCAAAAATTTTGGGAGCCTTGAAAAAT
>NC_092287.1:16751931-16772381 GCF_036320965.1 Panulirus ornatus | reverse complement strand
GGAAACGACACTTTAAAATTTATGAAACTCCTGATAGAAAGGAAGGAAATTCAACGGAAGTGAACAATTAGTTTCAGCGCGTAAGTTGGGCTGGAGAACGCGGGTAAGAATTGGATTACCTTTATGGTAGTTTCTATGACACAACGGCGTTGGGGGTTTGGGTAGAATGGTCCCGTTGGTGGATGGGGAGAGAGAGAGAGAGAGAGAGAGAGAGAGAGAGAGAGAGAGGGGAGATGGGGATAGAAAAAAAAGGAGTCAGTGTTTCTTTAGTAAAATGGCGTCGAAGGCCAAGGAGTCTTGTTAGTGATCTACAAGAGAGGACCCGGGCGCTACACAAAGCCGGGCAGCGACGTTAGTTACAAGTTACAAGTTAGTGAAGTTACATGAGAGTTACCGAAGACCACAGGAACAGAAAGTATGAGAATGGTGCTGGTGGACAAGGCAACTGAAAAATCCACCTTTGTTACATAGAATTACCTGAGGGAAACGGTGAGGGACTCAGAGAGAAGGGATTGTTGAAACAAAGTGTAAATGATAAGCTTCAAATTACATCCTCAGTTATAGACACATCAGCCTTAAGACGACCAGGTTGGGATGGTGGCGACACCATATAGAAAAGTTGTAAGCTCGGTACACAAGATGTATGCGGGTTCAGAGAGGAACCTGATCTGTGTCAGATACAGATTGTGTAAGTGTGTCAGAAAAAAAGGTGGTGTCGCTGGCAGGAGTGAAGAGAAAACTACTTGGATGGTTAATCAGGGTAAAATGGAAAGATTCAAATCTGCCCATTTGAGAAATTGGAACTATTTAATCTGTCGATGATTTGGTTTGTGGTTAGCATCACAAGCCGCCCGGAAAGGTTTGAAACTTGGCCGTGACATTTGATCCTCAGTAAACCAAGCTGTTCAACCTCCCTAGGTGGTTGGTGGATAAATTGGTTACCTGACTTCAATTGATATATATATATATAAATATATATATATATATATAATATTATATATATATATATATATATATATATATATATATATATATATTTTCTTTTTCTTTTTTCTTTTTTTTGTTACACTTTGTCGCTGTCCCCCTCGTTAGCGAGGCAGGGCAAGGAAACAGACGAAAGAATGGCCCAGCGAAACCACACACACACATGTATAAACATACACGTCCACACACGCACATATACGTACCTATACATTTCAACGTATACATATATACACATACACAGACATATACATATATACACATGTACATGATTCATACCTGCTGCCTTTATTCATTCCCGTCACCACCCCGCTACACATGAAATGACAACCCCCTCTCCCCGCATGCGCGCGAGGCAGCGCTAAGAAAGACAACAAAGGCCACATTCGTTCACACTCTAGCTGTCATGTATGATACACCGAAACCACAGCTCCCTTTCCACACACACACACACACATATATATATATATATATATATATATATATAAAGTGCGTAAGACAAGGGAGCAAATGGGAACTTCAGTGAAGGGCGCAAATGGGGAGGTGATAACAAGTAGTGGTGATGTGAGAAGGAGATGGAGTGAGTATTTTGAAGGTTTGTTGAATGTGTTTGATGATAGAGTGGCAGATATAGGGTGTTTTGGTCGAGGTGGTGTGCAAAGTGAGAGGGTTAGGGAAAATGATTTGGTAAACAGAGAAGAGGTAGTGAAAGCTTTGCGGAAGATGAAAGCCGGCAAGGCAGCAGGTTTGGATGGTATTGCAGTGGAATTTATTAAAAAAGGGGGTGACTGTATTGTTGACTGGTTGGTGAGGTTATGTAATGTATGTATGACTCATGGTGAGGTGCCTGAGGATTGGCGGAATGCGTGCATAGTGCCATTGTACAAAGGCAAAGGGGATAAGAGCGAGTGCTCAAATTACAGAGGTATAAGTTTGTTGAGTATTCCTGGTAAATTATATGGGAGGATATTGATTGAGAGGGTGAAGGCATGTACAGAGCATCAGATTGGGGAAGAGCAGTGTGGTTTCAGAAGTAGTAGAGGATGTGTGGATCAGGTGTTTGCTTTGAAGAATGTATGTGAGAAATACTTAGAAAAGCAAATGGATTTGTATGTAGCAAATATGGATCTGGAGAAGGCATATGATAGAGTTGATAGAGATGCTCTGTGGAAGGTATTAAGAATATATGGTGTGGGAGGAAAGTTGTTAGAAGCAGTGAAAAGTTTTTATCGAGGATGTAAGGCATGTGTACGTGTAGGAAGAGAGGAAAGTGATTGGTTCTCAGTGAATGTAGGTTTGCGGCAGGGGTGTGTGATGTCTCCATGGTTGTTTAATTTGTTTATGGATGGGGTTGTTAGGGAGGTAAATGCAAGAGTTTTGGAAAGAGGGGCAAGTATGAAGTCTGTTGGGGATGAGAGAGCTTGGGAAGTGAGTCAGTTGTTGTTCGCTGATGATACAGCGCTGGTGGCTGATTCATGTGAGAAACTGCAGAAGCTGGTGACTGAGTTTGGTAAAGTGTGTGAAAGAAGAAAGTTAAGAGTAAATGTGAATAAGAGCAAGGTTATTAGGTACAGTAGGGTTGAGGGTCAAGTCATTTGGGAGGTGAGTTTGAATGGAGAAAAACTGGAGGAAGTGAAGTGTTTTAGATATCTGGGAGTGGATCTGGCAGCGGATGGAACCATGAAAGCGGAAGTGGATCATAGGGTGGGGGAGGGGGCGAAAATTCTGGGGGCCTTGAAGAATGTGTGGAAGTCGAGAACATTATCTCGGAAAGCAAAAATGGGTATGTTTGAAGGAATAGTGGTTCCAACAATGTTGTATGGTTGCGAGGCGTGGGCTATGGATAGAGTTGTGCGCAGGAGGATGGATGTGCTGGAAATGAGATGTTTGAGGACAATGTGTGGTGTGAGGTGGTTTGATCGAGTGAGTAACGTAAGGGTAAGAGAGATGTGTGGAAATAAAAAGAGCGTGGTTGAGAGAGCAGAAGAGGGTGTTTTGAAGTGGTTTGGGCACATGGAGAGAATGAGTGAGGAAAGATTGACCAAGAGGATATATGTGTCGGAGGTGGAGGGAACGAGGAGAAGAGGGAGACCAAATTGGAGGTGGAAAGATGGAGTGAAAAAGATTTTGTGTGATCGGGGCCTGAACATGCAGGAGGGTGAAAGGAGGGCAAGGAATAGAGTGAATTGGAGCGATGTGGTATACCGGGGTTGACGTGCTGTCAGTGGATTGAATCAAGGCATGTGAAGCGTCTGGGGTAAACCATGGAAAGCTGTGTAGGTGTGTATATTTACGTGTGTGGACGTATGTATATACATGTGTATGGGGGGGGTTGGGCCATTTCTTTCGTCTGTTTCCTTGCGCTACCTCGCAAACGCGGAAGACAGCGACAAAGTATAATAAAAAAATAAAAAATATATATATATATATATATATATATATATACCAGTCACTGGTTGGTGAGGATATTCAATGAATATATATGGCTCATGATTAAGTGCCTGAGGATTGGCGGAATGTATGCATAGTACCATTGTACAAAGGCAAAGGGGATAAAGATGAGTGTTCGAATTATAGAGGTATAAGTTTGTTGAGTATTCCTGGGAAATTATATGGGAGGGTATTGATTGAGAGGGTGAAGGCATGTACAGAGCATCAGATTGGGGAAATGTAGTGTGTTTTCAGAAGTGGTAGAGGATGTGTGGATCAGGTGTTTGCTTTGAAGAATGTATGTGAGAAATACTCCGAAAAACAAATGGATTTGTATGTAGCATTTATGGATCTAGAGAAGGCATATGATGGAGTTGATAGAGATGCTCTGTGGAAGGTATTTAGAGTATATGGTGTGGGAGAAAAGCTGCTAGAAGCAGTGAAAAGTTTTTATCGAGGATGTAAGGTATGTGTACGAGTAGGAGGAGAAAGTGATTGGTTATCAGTGAATGTCGGTTTGCGGCAGAGGTGTGTGATGTCTCCATGGTTGTTTAATTTGTTCTTGGATGGGGTTGTTTGGGAGGTGAATACAAGAGTTTTGGGTAGAGGGGCAAGTATGCAGTCTGCTGTGGATGAGAGGGCTTTGGAAATGAGTCAGTTGTTGTTCGCTGATGATACAGCGCTGGTGGCTGATTCGGGTGAGAAACAGCAGAAGATGGTGACTTAGTGTGGTAAAATATGTAAAAGGTTATTAGGTACAGTAGGGTTGAGGGACAAGTCAATTGGGAGGTAAGTTTGAATGGAGGAAAACTGGAGGAAGTGAAGTGTTTTAGATATCTAGGAGTGGATTTGGCAGCAGATGGAACCATGGAAGCGGAAGTGAGTCAGAAGGTGGGGGAGGGGGTTAAGGTTCTGGGAGCGTTGAAGAATGTGTGGAAGTCGAGAACATTATCTACGAAAACAAAAATGGGTATGTTTGAAGGAATAGTGGTTCCAACAATGTTGTATGGTTGCGAGGCGTGGACTATGGATAGAGTTGTGCGCAGGAGGATGGATGTGCTGGAAATGAGATGTTTGAGGACAATGTGTGGTGTGAGGTGGTTTGATCGAGTAAGTAACGTAAGGGTAAGAGAGATGTGTGGAAATAAAAAGAGCGTGGTTGAGAGAGCAGAAGAGGGTGTTTTGAAATGGTTTGGTCACATGGAGAGAATGAGTGAGGAAAGATTGACCAAGAGGATATATGTGTCGGAGGTGGAGGGAACGAGGAGAAGAGGGAGACCAAATTGGAGGTGGAAAGATGGAATGAAAAAGATTTTGTGTGATCGGGGCCTGAACATGCAGGAGGGTGAAAGGAGGGCAAGGAATAGAGTGAATTGGAGCGATGTGGTATACCGGGGTTGACGTGCTGTCAGTGGATTGAATCAAGGCATGTGAAGCGTCTGGGGTAAACCATGGAAAGCTGTGTAGGTATGTATATTTGCGTGTGTGGCCGTATGTATATACATGTGTATGGGGGTGGGTTGGGCTATTTCTTTCGTCTGTTTCCTTGCGCTACCTCACAAACGCGGGAGACAGCGACAAAGCAAAAGAAAAAAAAAAAAAAAATATATATATATATATATATATATATATATATATATATATATATATATATATATATATATTTTTTTTTTTTTTTTCATACTATTCGCCATTTCCCGCGATAGCGAGGTAGCGTTAAGAACAGAGGACTGGGCCTTTGAGGGAATATCCTCACCTGGCCCTCTTCTCTGTTCCTTCTTTTGGAAAATTAAAAAAAAAAAACGAGAGGGGAGGATTTCCAGCCCCCCGCTCCCTTCCCTTTTAGTCGCCTTCTACGACACGCAGGGAATACGTGGGAAGTATTCTTTCTCCCCTATCCCCAGGGAAATATATATATATATATATATATATATATATATATATATATATATATATATATATATATATATCACATAATACCTTCCAACAGCTAGGATTCAAACCCAGGACCTTTTGTGTGATAGTCAGGAACGTAACGGCTAGTCTGTGATCGTCCCTAATAGGGAAATGACTATTCGATCACAAGTAATCGAATACCCTTCGTCTCACATCAATGAGGAACGGGGTCTACACCTGTCAAATCACATTACGCTCACATTACCAGCAGCTAGCATTTTACAGAACCTTACTGTATAAACGCGGAGGTATATGAACACGAATATAGTGTACACTTTCATAGGATATATAATACCCTCCAGCAGCCAGGATTCGAAATAGGACATTTTGCGTAGTAGGTGGGAACGCTAACTGTTCGACTATGATCGCCCCTGATGGGGAAATGACTATTTAGTTATAAAAAATCGAATACCCTTCGTCCCACATCCATGATTAAAGGGGTCTACACCGGTCCAATCCCATTAAGCTCACAAATGGATGATGCTAAACTCATCAGGAGGATAAGATAGTAATTGACGTCACAGCGACGCAGGAAGAGTACGTCCCAGCATTGGCCGTTTACGTGACTAGTAACATTTTGACCTAGACAAATGCAGAGCAGTTATTCAGGACATTCCTAAAGTGCTCCTACTGTCCAAGGCTGCACTGTTTGCAGTAGTATGGAAATGCAGACTCCTTTGGAGAGACAAACTCTTTGACAGGACTGTGCCTCCAGTGATACGCCAAAGGTGACTTATTCCCCGCCTGGAAAGTATGGCTAAGAGTCTAGTTGTGAAAAGAATCTTTGGTTCACATAGAACCAGTCTCATAGAAACTATTAAGACGATTGTGAAACTGAAATATAAAGACACGTTATTCACTGATTAAAACTACACATGAAAATTAACGTTACAAAAATATGAATCCACGTTAAACCCAGATTCGATGATATGTTATCTTTTTCGTCTTCTTAATTTGTAGATACGCGTAGCACTGTTAGAAAGGAGAGTTCAGCAAGTGGTAGACAAAACACTGCCTGACGCGAGGAAGTTCTGTTGATGTGCAAAAGGAAAGTTGAACCCCTGAAGAAACTACCAATACTGTATACGCAACAGAAAGAAGTGAGGAAATATGATCAACTGTGCCAATATCTTCAGTGGATCGATGGTGTGGACATCAAGCAATGCTTCAGAAATTGCTGGAACTATTTAAGAAGGGGACGAAACGGGAAGATAAGGGGAACGATAGAGTCATGATAAGATGCGATAAGATGCCTTTTTATTTCTAGTAACAGAGATATGAGACGAGGACGCAGCGAAGATATAATCAAAAGATGGAGTCATGAAGAAGAAGAAGAGGTAAAATGTTATTCTAGCAACAGTGTTATGGGACAAACAAAGCGGGGAGTTACATGCACTGAGATGATACAGTGCTCGAGATTTTGTGGGGACAAATATGAGCCGGTGATAGATGGGGCAGTATTAATGTGAAATTAATGTCCCGTAGGCACTTATAGATGACTACACACACACACACACACACACACACACAGGGTAAGGGTTCACGTTACTGACCATTAGTTAGCACGGGCCAGCATCCTGGGCTTCGGCAGTCGCCCTACACCCAGCCCAAGTGTTCATTCTCCCCTCGAGGCTGGTCGATAAATGGGTACCTGACTTAGGCTGGCGTGTGTGTGTGTGTGTGTGTGTGTGTGTGTGTGTGTGTGTGTGTGTGTGTGTGTGTGTATATGCGTGTGTGTGTGTGTGTGTGTGTGTGTGTGTGTGTGTGTGTGCGTGTGTGTGTGTGTGTGTGTGTTTGGGTGTGCGTGTGTGTGTGTGCTTGTGTGTGTATACGTACACAGGAGTAAGGACATGGTACATATAAACAAGGTGTAGAGAAAGGGGCACTGGATTGAAAAAAACTCCCTCCATAACGCACAACAGGTAGTAACACACGCACACACACACACACACACGCCACAGGCCAGAACTAGAGTATGCTTCTCAATTTGGTCACCGTGCCTCAAGAAGCACATAGATCTCAGAGAGAAGGTCCAGAAGTACTACCGGACTCCGACTGCTCGAAGATACACTACAAATAAAAAGTCACCAGAGGCGAGGCCGTGTCACTGGGAGTACAGACACTCACATCAAAGAACTTCTCACACGAAAGGAGTCTACATTCTCCTGACACTGGAAGTAGCGTAGCTTTGGACTGTAAAAACCTTTAGAAAGGTCCTAGGTAACACCAGTATTCTTTCATAGAAAATGGCCCCTGGGTAATGATACATTACTAAATAAGAAGGTCCAGAGGAGGGCAACGACAAATCAGTCTTAAGAGGGCTAAGTAACAGCTAAGGGATAAAAGCCCATTAGTTTTCCCATTACGGAAGAGAGAAGAGTAAGAGGAAACCTGACCACAAGCTTTAAGGTTTTTATGCCAGTTTCTTGACACCAACAATGAGTAGTTCATAAAAAAAATGCACAACCAGAATAAGCAAGAAACCCGGTAAGAGAATTTAAAGAAAAAAAACTTGTATACAATAAGATGAAGTCATAGATACAGACAGCATAAAAAAGATGGAGGAGTTGTGTGATAGCAGAAAACGTTCCTGAGATGAGGCCTCCTGGAGTGATAAATTACCCTCTCGCACCGAACAATTACGTAATTATATAAGGGTTATTATACACACACACAAACACACACACACACACACACGCACACACACGCACACACACACATACATTTAAGCAACGGAAAAGATAATGGCAAATGTTTTTTTCCTACCTATTCGCCGTTTCCCCGCATGTACCGATACCAGAGCCCTCTATGCACAGCCAAACCCCACAGATCCTTGCGTGGTTTCCCCTGACCACTTCATATGTCCTGGTTCAGCCCACTGGCAGCACGTCGCCCCCGTTACACCATTTCGTTCTGTTCCATCCACGCCTCACGCTCTCCATTATTCTCAGTCCCCGGTCGCTTGAAGCACTTTGCTTCGAACAACAGCAATGAAAATATATGATAGACACATCAAGCATGTTGCAATTGTAGCTGACTCTTTAACAATCCCAAATATGTAAAATATCGGCGATGAAGCAACGAGGACCATACATACATATAATGAATCGCGACACCGTCAGTGACCATTTTCTATCTGCAGGACGCATGTGACAATATTCACCAGGAGGCGAGGATCGGTCGTCACCTGTATTGTGTGTGTGGGCGGACGTCATGCCTGGTGTAAGGGACGTTATCCAAACTGAAGGAAGATTCAATGCGCAGAAATATCACGACATTTTGCAGGACTTTTTCTTCCTTTCCCGAGTGAAAGAATCTTTCCTCACCTCCCAGACCACAGTGCGTTTGTCCATATCGCTGCCCCATTCATACGGCCAGCCAGGGTTGTCCAGCAATTATGTTTACTGGCCATAAAAAAATCTCAAAAAATTTTGGGCCTGTATCAGTAACGCATAGGATCCGACCAGACAAAGGACATCTGTTGGCCGAGTTATTCGGCCACACGAAAGCAGAATGGGAACTGTTGTGGGCCAAACTTCAAATCGTCCTCAACCATGGCACCACAGCGTCGATCATCGACAGAGAAGCTGACTGAACGCCGTACTGAATCAAGAGAGATAATGATAACAATATAAGTATTATGGGTTGTCTGAGATAAAGTAGCTACTAATACATATCAGAGTATCTTGTGAATATACTAATTTCCTACATTGGTCTCCAATTAATCTAGATAAATCAGCAGAGATCTGCACCAATCTTAACACAAACATATATGATCCTCATTATGAATGATTACAGATGGATAAAACATAGCCTCGCACGCAATATCTATAGTGAATATAAACGGACATTATTACAGTTCTAAATTAGTCTTGTTGTAGGTGTCAAATATTTTAACATTGCACGTTCGTACTGGGACATTACTCTTATAATCCACAAAGATGTGCGGTGGTGTTGACACGTTTTGAAGCAAACGGATGATATAGATGGTGAGCAGTTCCTCGAGAGTTGCAGTAACAAAGCAACCAGTGAATATGACGTGATATTAAGAAGAAAAAAGATATAAGGAAGTAAGTATTGTCGAGGAATGATGGGTTCTGTTTGGAGCCGAGGCAGAGGTGGGAGGTCTGTATTAGAGGGAGGGAGCCAGTTGTCTGTATTGTGTCTTGAGCCGTATAAACTTATCATACAGACTTCAGTAATTAATGGCGCTAGTTTTATAGAAGCAATGACGAGTGAGGACACATACTTACAAATCATAATCACCTCTTCCATCACAAATCCATGCGTAATTTGCCCGATCAAGCAGTTCAATGACAACTGCAGCACACGACGTACTGCCTTCCACACCTCCACTCCCCACCATCCTGGCCCCAAACCCTTACCTTCCTCACACTCAGGCCCCCATCACCCCCCATATCCCACCTCCACACTGCTACTAGACAAAATATGAATCCCTGCTGCTTGCTGGTGTGGAATCAGTTCAGATTCAATTGTTCGGATTCACAGTTCACGTAGAGCGGATGATTATAGCACGCTAAGTGTTCCCAAACTGTATGCACCAGGATTTGCATGCATGTAAAGACACACACACACATACGCAGACACACACACACACACACACACACACATACACACACACACACACACACACACACACACACACATACACAAACTAACTTTTGCCCGGTGTGTGTGTGTGTGTGTGTGTGTGTGTGTGTGTGTGTGTGCGTGTGTGTGTCTCTGTGTGTGTCTGTGTGTGTGTGTTTCCTTTCTGCAATTGCGGAGTGTTTTATACTCGTTTTACCTTGTCCTTTAACCTTCTACAAGTAACATGTCTTATCTTTGCTCATACATACATTTTCATGCACCATAGCTTACAACCAGCCCCAAAGGGGAATTGATAAACAGCTGAGATGGCTATGATCTGGTTGCCTTTTGCTGACTCAAACCGTAGCCCACAAGTTTGGTCATAACGCTCTTCAGTATATATATATATATATATATATATATATATATATATATATATATATATATATATATATATATATATATATATATGTATGTATATATATATATATATACATATATATATATATATATATATATATATATATATATATATATATATATATATATATATGTGTGTGTGTGTGTGTGTGTGTGTGTGTGTGTGTGTGTGTGTGTGTGTGTATGCGAATGGTTACATATACAGGATATTCACTGGCAAGATGTGGTTAACTAGATAGGAGCAATGTTTCCTTGGCCCGAGTTTCAGGGGCTGGACAGACCTGCCAACACCTGATCCACACCACACCGCACTGGCGATGCTCCATCATGTGCTGTAACGAGAACCTAAGTTTACAGCAAGCTTAATTTGCAGTAAGCTGAGATTACTGAGTTTACGATAAGATTAATCTACAGTAGGGTGAGATTACAAGATTCATTTATCACAGGGTTAGTTTAAGATATGATAATTGAGAATAAGCTGAGCATGAAGTGGACCGAATTTATGCCAAGATTTCTCGTTCAGGGAGGAAGGTTATAACATTAATGTGTACCTGGCTGACGGTGGAACATTATCTCATCCGACACACATGCGATAACTACCACTACAAGGTGGAAAATGTGTCTCCTCGGATTGGTTCAATGAATTTCAAAGTAATCAACATGGTTCGTGTTGTCTTGATGGAGTGTATCTGTCTATCTCTATCTATCAATCTGTCATCCATCTAATATATATATATATATATATATATATATATATATATATATATATATTATATATATATATATATACGAACAAAGTGCATATAAACGCGCACTTTCATAGAACGCACAAACCTCCAACAGACAGGATCGAACCCGGAACCCATGTGCAGCAGGCGGGAGCGCAACCGCTAAGGCTATGATCGCCCCTAATAGGGAAATGACTGTTCAGATACTTTGTAATCGAATACCCTTCGTCTCACGTTAGTGAGCAACGGGGTACGCGTTCATATGCACTTTGTTCGTATTCATATATCTCCGCGTTGTACAGTTAGGTTCGGTAAAATGCTATTTACTGGCTGTGTGAGCCTGATGGGAAATGACCGTCGTAGACCCCATTGTTCACCAACGTGAGACGAAGGGTATTCGAGTACATAGTATTCGAATAGTTATTTGCTATTAGCCAGGCCCATAGCCTAGCGGTTAGCATTCCCGCCTCTTGCACAGGGGTCCCGGGTTCGATCCTGGCTGTTGGAGGTTTGTATGATATATATATATATATATATATATATAGTATATATATATATATATATATATATATTCAATTCATTTAAGTTTATCATACTTAGTCGCTGTCTCCCGCGTTAGCGCGTTAGCACAAGAAAACCAACGAAAGAATGGCCCACCACACCCACAAACACATGTATATACATAAACACCATCAAACGCACATGTACATACCTATACATTTCAACGTATACATACATACACAGACATATACATATATACACATGTACATATTCATATTTGTTGCCTTCATCCATTCTCGTCGCCACCCAGCCACATATGAAACATAACCCCCTTTCACCGCGCGCGCGGGGTTGCGCTCGAAAGAGACAACAAAGGCCACATTCGTTCACACTCATTCTCTTGCTGTCATGTATAATGCACCGAAACCACTGCTCCCTTTCCACATCCAGGCCCGACAAAACTTTCCATGGCTTACCCCAGACGCTTCACATGCCCTGGTTTAATTCATTGACAGCACGTCGACCCCGATATACCACACCGTTCCAATTCATTCTATTCCTTGCACGCCTTTCACCCTCCTGTATGTTCAGGCCCCGATCGCTCAAAATCTTTTTCACTCCATCATTCCACCTTCAATTTGGTCTCCCACTTCTCCTCGTTCCCTCCACCTCTGACACATATATCCTCTTTGTCAATCTTCCCTCACTCATTCTCTCCATGTGACCACACCATTTCAATACACCCTCTTCTGCTTTCTCAACCACACTCTTTTCATTACCACACATCTCTCTTACCCTTTCGTTACTTACTCGATGAAACCACCTCACACCACATATTGTCTTCAAACATTTCATTTTCAACACATCCACCCTCCTCTACACAACCCTATTTATAGCCCATGCCTCGCAACCATTTAACATTGTTGGAACGACTATTCCTTCAAATATATATAGTTTTGCTTTCCGAGATAACGTTCTCGCCTTCCACACATTCTTCAACGCTCCCAGAACCTTTGCCCCCTCCCCCACACTGTGACTCACTTCCGCTTCCATGGTTCCATCCGCTGCTAAATCCTCTGCCAGATATCTAAAACATTTTACTTCCTCCAGTTTTTCTACATTCAAACATACCTCCCAATTAACTTGTCCCTCAACCCTACTGAACCTAATAACTTTGCTCTTATTCACATTTACTCTCAGTTTTCTTCTTTCACTCACTTTACCAAACTCAGACACTAACTTCTGTCATTTCTCACCCGATTCTGCCACCAGCGCTGAATCATCAGCGAACAACAACTGACTCACTTCCCAAGCTCTCTCATCCACAACAGACTACATACTTGCCCCTCTCTACAAAACTCTTGCATTCACCTCCCTAACAACCCCATCCATAAACAGATTAAACAACCATGAAGACATCACGCACCCCTGACGTAAACCGACATTCACTGGGAACCAGTCACTTTCCTCTCTTCCTACTTGTACACATGCCTTACATCCTCGATAAAAACATTTCACTGCTTCTAGCAACTTACCTCCCACACCATATACTCTTAATACCTTCCACAAAGCATCTCTATCAGCTCTGTCATATGCCTTCTCCAGATCCATTCTTCAAAGCAAAAACCTGACCAACACATCCTCTACCACTTCTGAAACCACACTGCTCTACCCCAATCTGATGCTCTGTACATACCTTCACACTCTCAATCAATACCCTCCCATGTACTTTCCATGGAATACTACGATAACTTGTACCTCTGTACTTTGAACACTCACCTTTATTACCTTTGCCTTTGTACGATGGCACTATGCATGCATTCCTCCAATCCTCAGGCACTTCACCATGAACCATACATATATTGAATATCCTTACCAACCAGTCAATAACAGAGTCACCCACTTTTTTAATAAATTCCACTGCAGTACCATTCAAACCCGCCGTCTTGCCAGCTTTCATCTTCCGCAAAGCTTTCACTTCCTACTACTTGCTATCATCTCCCCATTAGCCCCCTTTACCGATGTTCATATTTGTTCTCTTTGTCTTACGCACTTTATTTACCTCCTTCTAAAACATCTCTTTTTTCTCCCTAAAATTTGATGATACTCTCTCACCCCAGGTCTCATTTGCCCTCTTTTTCACCTCTTGCACCTTTCTCTTGACCTCCTGCCTCTTTCTTTCATACATCTCCCAGTCAGTCGCAATACTTCCCTGCAAAAATCGTCCAAACGCCTCTCTCTTCTCTTTCACTTATAATCTTACTTCTTCATCACACCACTCACCACCTTTTCTATTCTGCCCACCTCCCACCTTTCTCATGCCACAGGCATCTTTTGCGCAAGTCATCACTGCTTCTATTAATACATCCCATTCCTCCCCCACTCCCCTTGCGTCATTTGCTATCACTTTTTTCTATTCTGCACTCAATATCTCCTGGTACTTTCTCACACAAGTCTCATTCCCAAGCTCACTTACTCTCTACACTCTCTTCACCTCAACGTTCTCTCTTCTTTTCTGAAAACCTCTACAAATCATCACCGTCACCACAGGATAATGATCAGACATCCCTCCAGTTGCACCTCTCAGCACATTAACATCCAAAAGTCTCTCTTTTACGCGCCTGTCAATTAACGCGTAATCCAATCATGCTCTCTGGCCATATCTCCTTCTTACTTATGCATACTTATATATATATATATATATATATATATATATATATATATATATATATATATATATATACCTTTTTAAACCAGGTCTTCCTAATAACCAGTCCTTTTTCGGTACACAATTCTACAAGCTCTTCACCATTTTCATTTACAACACTGAACACTACATGTACACTGATTATTCCCTCAACTGCCACATTACTCACCTTTGCAATCAAATCGCCGATCACTATAACCCGATCTCGTGCATCAAAACTACTAACACAAGTCACTCAGCTTCTCCAAAACACTTATATACATATATATATATATATATATATATATATATATATATATATATATATATATATACATATATATATATATATTTTCTTTTTTTTTTTTTGTTTTGCTTTGTCGCTGTCTACCGCGTTTGCGAGGTAGCGCAAGGAAACAGACGAAAGAAATGGCCCAACCCACCCCCATACACATGTATATACATACGTCCACACACGCAAATATACATACCTACACAGCTTTCCATGGTTTACCCCAGACGCTTCACATGCCCTGATTCAATCCACTGACAGCACGTCAACCCCGGTATACCACATCGATCCAATTCACTCTATTCCTTGCCCTCCTTTCACCCTCCTGCATGTTCAGGCCCCGATCACACAAAATCTTTTTCACTCCATCTTTCCACCTCCAATTTGGTCTCCCACTTCTCGTTCCCTCCACCTCCGACACATATATCGTCTTGGTCAATCTTTCCTCACTCATTCTCTCCATGTGCCCAAACCATTTCAAAACACCCTCTTCTGCTCTCCCAACCACGCTCTTTTTATTTCCACACATCTCTCTTACCCTTACGTTGCTTACTCGATGAAACCACCTCGCACCACACATTGTCCTCAAACATCTCATTTCCAGCACATCCATCCTCCTGCGCACAACTCTATCCATAGCCCACGCCTCGCAACCATACAACATTGTTGGAACCACTATTCCTTCAAACATACCCATTTTTGCTTTCCGAGATAATGTTCTCGACTTCCACACATTCTTCAAGGCTCCCAGGATTTTCACCCCCTCCCCTACCCTATGATCCACTTCCGCTTCCATGGTTCCATCCGCTGCCAGATCCACTCCCAGATATCTAAAACACTTTACTTCCTCCAGTTTTTCTCCATTCAAACTTACCTCCCCATTGACTTGACCCTCAACCCTACTGTACCTAATAACCTTGCTCTTATTCACATTTACTCTTAACTTTCTTCTTTCACACACTTTACCAAACTCAGTCACCAGCTTCTGCAGATTCTCACATGAATCAGCCACCAGCGTTGTATCATCAGCGAACAACAACTCACTCACTTCCCAAGCTCTCTTATCCCCAACAGACTTCATACTTGCCCCTCTTTCCAAAACTCTTGCATTCACCTCCCTAACAACCCCATCCATAAACAAATTAAACAACCATGGAGACATCACACACCCCTGCCGCAAACCTACATTCACTGAGAACCAATCACTTTCCTCTCTTCCTACACGTACACATGCCTTACATCCTCGATAAAAACTTTTCACTGCTTCTAACAACTTGCCTCCCACACCATATATTCTTAAACCTTCCACAGAGCATCTCTATCAACTCTATCATATGCCTTCTCCAGATCCATAAATGCTACATACAAATCCATTTGCTTTTCTATGTATTTCTCACATACATTCTTCAAAGCAAACACCTGATCCACACATTCTCTACCACTTCTGAAACCACACTGCTCTTCCCCAATCTGATGCTCTGTACATGCCTTCATCCTCTCAATCAATACCCTCCCATATAATTTACCAGGAATACTCAACAAACTTTTTTTTTTTTTTTTTTTTTTTTTTTTTTTTATACTTTGTCGCTGTCTCCCGCGTTTGCGAGGTAGCGCAAGGAAACAGACGAAAGAAATGGCCCAACCCCCCCCATACACATGTACATACACACGTCCACACACACAAATATACATACCTACACAGCTTTCCATGGTTTACCCCGGACGCTTCACATGCCTTGATTCAATCCACTGACAGCACGTCAACCCCTGTATACCACATCGCTCCAATTCACTCTATTCCTTGCCCTCCTTTCACCCTCCTGCATGTTCAGGCCCCGATCACACAAAATCTTTTTCACTCCATCTTTCCACCTCCAATTTGGTCTCCCTCTTCTCCTCGTTCCCTCCACCTCCGACACATATATCCTCTTGGTCAATCTTTCCTCACTCATTCTCTCCATGTGCCCAAACCATTTCAAAACACCCTCTTCTGCTCTCTCAACCACGCTCTTTTTATTTCCACACATCTCTCTTACCCTTACGTTACTTACTCGATCAAACCACCTCACACCACACATTGTCCTCAAACATCTCATTTCCAGCACATCCATCCTCCTGCGCACAACTCTATCCATAGCCCACGCCTCGCAACCATACAACATTGTTGGAACTACTATTCCTTCAAACATACCCATTTTTGCTTTCCGGGATAATGTTCTCGACTTCCACACATTTTTCAAGGCTCCCAAAATTTTCGCCCCCTCCCCCACCCTATGATCCACTTCCGCTTCCATGGTTCCATCCGCTGACAGATCCACTCCCAGATATCTAAAACACTTCACTTCCTCCAGTTTTTCACCATTCAAACTCACCTCCCAATTGACTTGACCCTCAACCCTACTGTACCTAATAACCTTGCTCTTATTCACATTTACTCTTAACTTTCTTCTTCCACACACTTTACCAAACTCCGTCACCAGCTTCTGCAGTTTCTCACATGAATCCGCCACCAGCGCTGTATCATCAGCGAACAACAACTGACTCACTTCCCAAGCTCTCTCATCCCCAACAGACTTCATACTTGCCCCTCTTTCCAAGACTCTTGCATTTACCTCCCTAACAACCCCATCCATAAACAAATTAAACAACCATGGAGACATCACACACCCCTGCCGCAAACCTACATTCACTGAGAACCAATCACTTTCCTCTCTTCCTACACGTACACATGCCTTACATCCTCGATAAAAACTTTTCACTGCTTCTAACAACTTGCCTCCCACACCATATATTCTTAATACCTTCCACAGAGCATCTCTATCAACTCTATCATATGCCTTCTCCAGATCCATAAATGCTACATACAAATCCATTTGCTTTTCTAAGTATTTCTCACATACATTCTTCAAAGCAAACACCTGATCCACACATCCTCTACCACTTCTGAAACCACACTGCTCTTCCCCAATCTGATGCTCTGTACATGCCTTCACCCTCTCAATCAATACCCTCCCATATAATTTACCAGGAATACTCAACAAACTTATACCTCTGTAATTTGAGCACTCACTCTTATCCCCTTTGCCTTTGTACAATGGCACTATGCACGCATTCCGCCAATCCTCAGGCACCTCACCATGAGTCATACATACATTAAATAACCTTACCAACCAGTCAACAATACAGTCACCCCCTTTTTTAATAAATTCCACTGCAATACCATCCAAACCTGCTGCCTTGCCGGCTTTCATCTTCCGCAAAGCTTTTACTACCTCTTCTCTGTTTACCAAATCATTTTCCCTAACCCTCTCACTTTGCACACCACCTCGACCCAAACACCCTATATCTGCCACTCTGTCATCAGACACATTCAACAAACCTTCAAAATACTCATTCCATCTCCTTCTCACATCACCACTACTTGTTATCACCTCCCCATTTACGCCCTTCACTGAAGTTCCCATTTGCTCCCTTGTCTTACGCACCCTATTTACCTCCTTCCAGAACATCTTTTTATTCTCCCTAAAATTTACTGATAGTCTCTCACCCCAACTCTCATTTGCCCTTTTTTTCACCTCTTGCACCTTTCTCTTGACCTCCTGTCTCTTTCTTTTATACTTCTCCCACTCAATTGCATTTTTTCCCTGCAAAAATCGTCCAAATGCCTCTCTCTTCTCTTTCACTAATACTCTTACTTCTTCATCCCACCACTCACTACCCTTTCTAAACAGCCCACCTCCCACTCTTCTCATGCCACAAACTCAACAAACTTATACCTCTGTAATTTGAGCACTCACTCTTATCCCCTTTGCCTTTGTACAATGGCACTATGCACGCATTCCGCCAATCCTCAGGCACCTCACCATGAGTCATACATACATTAAATAACCTTACCAACCAGTCAATAATACAGCCACCCCCTTTTTTATTAAATTCCACTGCAATACCATCCAAACCTGCTGCCTTGCCGGCTTTCATCTTCCGCAAAGCTTTTACTACCTCTTCTCTGTTTACCAAATCATTTTCCCTAACCCTCTCACTTTGCACACCACGTCGACCAAGACACCCTATATCTATCTATGTATCTATCTATCTATATATATATATATATATATATATATATATATATATATATATATATATATATATATATATATTTCATACTATTCGCCATTTCCCGCGTTAGCGAGGTAGCGTTAAGGACAGAGAACTGAGCCTTTGAGGGAATTTCCTCACTTGGCCCCCTTCTCTGTTCCTTCTTTGGGAAAATTAAAAACGAGAGGGGAGGATTTCCAGCCCCCCGCTCCCTTCCCTTTTAGTCGCTTTCTACGACACACAGGGAATACGTGAGAAGTATTCTTTCTCCCCTATCCCCAGGGATAATATACATATATATATATATATATATATATATATATATATATATATATATATATATATATATATATATATATATAGCCTAACCGGGTGCCTAGTTTGTCGGCCAGCCACCAGGAAGACGATGAACAGGTGGGTTGACTGCAGACCAACTGCCACGACCAGGTCTGGAACCCATGCGAGCTTGATCTTCGACGAACCGTGAATGCGTCACATTCAGCACCGGTAACCACTACACCACGGGGGACCATAAAAGACTACCTAAACGACCCAGACAGCTAGTTTAGGCTAATCGCAGTAACCCCTCCTTTGTGTGTGTGTGTGTTTGTGTGTGTGTGTGTGTGTATGTGTGTGTGTGTGTGTGTGTGTGGGTGTGTGTGTATATGTGTGTGTGTGTGTGTGTCTGTGTGCGTGTGTGTGTGTATGTGTGTGTGTGTGTGTGTGTGTGTGTGTGTGTGTGTGTGTGTGCGCGTGTGTCTGTCTGTTTTAGGGGGATTAGAATATAAGGGACACTTGCAGACTGGGAAATCAGAACAGTCGGCACTCTGTAATGTTGAAGGATTGGAGCAGCATATTCTTGGGATTAGTAAAGATTAGAACATTAGATACTCAGAATTACTAAAGATTAGAACAGCAGATGACTGGAATTATAAGAGATTAAAACAACAGATGATTGGAATGATCAAAGAACATAACAGCAGATACTTGGAAGTATCAATGATTAGAACAGCAAAGTCTTAGAATAAACAAACGTTACAACAGCAGATATCTGGATCAAGAAGGGGTTAGAACAGCAGATAACTAGATCAAGAAAACGATTAGAACAGCAGATAATTGGATTCAGAAATTAATTTGAACAGTAGATAATTAGAATCGATAATAGAACAACGAGTGATTGGAATCATTAAAGATTAGAAGATCATTGGAATTATAAAACATCATGACATCAAAAAACTGCAATTTCTAAAGATCAGAATACTAGACAATTCGAAATTATCAGGAACCAGAGAAACAGACGGAACTATTGAAGTTCAGAACAGGAGACACACGGAATGATGAAGAACACAACAACAACAGGTAAGAAAGTGGGAGGTTACAATAACCAAACCCCGCGAGAACTGACTGATTACGGCTAAAGACACTAAAAATCTTTCTGCTTGGGTCAGACTGGCGTCGTCTGCGGTGAGAACTGTCAGGTAACGCAGTTTAACAGGTAAATTTGAAATTGCAGATTAAAAACGATCATACGCCAGTACAATCTTACTCAATATTTTCATCTACTGAGATAAAGAATACAAAGTATAAGATACGTAAAAAGTGAAGTACTTTGGTAACTATATAATAGACCACCTATATGGGTTGTTTGGTTCTTCACTTGTGGCAAATGGCCGTAAACCGTATATGGAATAACATTTTTGTCAAATTTTGTGCTTGAATTTTTCATTTTCACATAAAACCATTCTTTAAACACTAATGAAAAACATCATAG
>NC_092287.1:16750453-16751831 GCF_036320965.1 Panulirus ornatus | reverse complement strand
ACTGTTTCTCGATATACCCTCACACTTGTCACCCATTCAATTGGCTTTGTTTACTCTCACCTTTTGTCATTCTACACTCAATCTCCCCTGTATTTTTTTCATACAAATATCTTTTCCAAGCTCACTTCCTTTCGCCGCTCTCCTCTCATTCATTTCATTACATCTTCTCCGAAAACCTCTCCTTTGCACGCCTATGAATTAGTATATTAGTAGTTTTTTCCCGCTAACCATCTTTCCTACTCACAATACGTAAACTTGTGTATGTCCCTCTTTTCAACCCAGGTATTCCGCATCACCGCTCCTTTTTTGGCACACAGCTCTGCAAGTTGTTCACCATTCATATTCACCCCAAACTTGATACCTCATCTATCCCCCCAATAATGGCCACAAGTGTCAGATTACCCACTTTCGTATTCAAATCACCCATCACTAAAACCCTCAATTTCTCACATCAAAACTGCTAACATGCTCATCAGCTGCTCCCAAAACATTTCCATCTCTATTTCATTCTTCTCATGGCCAGGTGCATAAGCACTAAAAGTCATCCATATTTCGCTATACGCTTTTCATTTTGCCTAAATCAATCTGCAGCTCACTTTACAGTCTCACACAATTCGCACAGCTCCTAATCGGCAGTGGTGCTATTTTTTCCTTAGCTTTCCCATCACACTAACCGCTGACTTTACCTCGTAAAACATTACTAAACTATTATTCACCCTTACCCTTGAGCATTGTTTCACTCAGAGCCAGAATCATCCAGGTCTCCTTTCCTCAAACATACTACCTACTCTCCACTCTTCTCCATCTTGGTTACATCCACACACATTCAGACACCCAGCCTCGGCCTTCGAGGAGGATGGGGACTCCCAACATGGCTCCTTTTGTTTCCCTTTCCAGAAATCAAATACAAAAAGGGGAGGATCACCAGCCCTCCGCTCTCTCGCCTCTTCTTTATATACATATACATATATATATATATATATATATAATATATTATATATATATATATATATATATATTGGAAAGGATCACAATTTTGCGCATGATCAAGTATATTCCCAAGAGTCCACGGGGTAGAATGAAACACGAAAAGTTCCCAAGTGCACTTTCGTGTAATAATCACGTCATCAGGGAGACAAAAGAGAGAAATATAACAGTCAATTGATATACAACGAAGAGACGCAGCTAGGACGCCATTTGGTAATATGCAATTGAGTGGGAGATGTATAAAAGAAAGAGAAAGGAGGTCAAGAGAAAGGTGCAAGAGGTGAAAAAGAGGGCATATGAGAGTTGGGGTGAGAGAGTATCATTGAATTTTAGGGAGAATAAAAAGATGTTCTGGAAGGAGGTAAATAAAGTGCGTAAGACAAGGGAGCAA
>NC_092287.1:16680453-16745453 GCF_036320965.1 Panulirus ornatus | reverse complement strand
TCACTATAACCCGGTCTCGTGCATCAAAGCTGCTAACACACTCACTCAGCTGATCCCAAAACACTTGCCTCTCATGATCTTTCTCCTCATGCCCAGGTGCATATGCACCAATGACCCATCGGCAGTGATGCTATTTTTTTCCTTAGCTTTCCACATCACACTAATATATATATAAATACATATACATATATACATATATATATATATATATATATATATATATATATATATATATATATATATATATGTATATATATATATATATATATATATATGTATATATATATATATATATATATATATATATATATATATATATTTTTTTTTTTTTTTTTATACTTTGTCGCTGTCTCCCGCGTTTGCGAGGTAGCGCAAGGAAACAGACGAAAGAAATGGCCCAACCCCCCCCATACACATGTACATACACACGTCCACACACGCAAATATACATACCTACACAGCCTTCCATGGTTTACCCCAGACGCTTCACATGCCTTGATTCAATCCACTGACAGCACGTCAACCCCTGTATACCACATCGCTCCAATTCACTCTATTCCTTGCCCTCCTTTCACCCTCCTGCATGTTCAGGCCCCGATCACACAAAATCCTTTTCACTCCATCTTTCCACCTCCAATTTGGTCTCCCTCTTCTCCTCGTTCCCTCCACCTCCGACACATATATCCTCTTGGTCAACCTTTCCTCACTCATTCTCTCCATGTGCCCAAACCATTTCAAAACACCCTCTTCTGCTCTCTCAACCACGCTCTTTTTATTTCCACACATCTCTCTTACCCTTACGTTACTTACTCGATCAAACCACCTCACACCACACATTGTCCTCAAACATCTCATTTCCAGCACATCCATCCTCCTGCGCACAACTCTATCCATAGCCCACGCCTCGCAACCATACAACATTGTTGGAACTACTATTCCTTCAAACATACCCATTTTTGCTTTCCGGGATAATGTTCTCGACTTCCACACATTTTTCAAGGCTCCCAAAATTTTCGCCCCCTCCCCCACCCTATGATCCACTTCCGCTTCCATGGTTCCATCCGCTGACAGATCCACTCCCAGATATCTAAAACACTTCACTTCCTCCAGCCTCTCACCATTCAAACTCACCTCCCAATTGACTTGACCCTCAACCCTACTGTACCTAATAACCTTGCTCTTATTGACATTTACTCTTAACTTTCTTCTTCCACACACTTTACCAAACTCCGTCACCAGCTTCTGCAGTTTCTCACATGAATCCGCCACCAGCGCTGTATCATCAGCGAATAACAACTGACTCACTTCCCAAGCTCTCTCATCCCCAACAGACTTCATACTTGCCCCTCTTTCCAAAACTCTTGCATTTACCTCCCTAACAACCCCATCCATAAACAAATTAAACAACCATGGAGACATCACACACCCCCTGCCGCAAACCTACATTCACTGAGAACCAATCACTTTCCTCTCTTCCTACACGTACACATGCCTTACATCCTCGATAAAAACTTTTCACTGCTTCTAACAACTTGCCTCCCACACCATATATTCTTAATACCTTCCACAGAGCATCTCTATCAACTCTATCATATGCCTTCTCCAGATCCATAAATGCTACATACAAATCCATTTGCTTTTCTAAGTATTTCTCACATACATTCTTCAAAGCAAACACCTGATCCACACATCCTCTACCACTTCTGAAACCACACTGCTCTTCCCCAATCTGATGCTCTGTACATGCCTTCACCCTCTCAATCAATACCCTCCCATATAATTTACCAGGAATACTCAACAAACTTATACCTCTGTAATTTGAGCACTCACTCTTATCCCCTTTGCCTTTGTACAACGGCACTATGCAAGCATTCCGCCAATCCTCAGGCACCTCACCATGAGTCATACATACATTAAATAACCTTACCAACCAGTCAACAATACAGTCACCCCCTTTTTTAATAAATTCCACTGCAATACCATCCAAACCTGCTGCCTTGCCGGCTTTCATCTTCCGCAAAGCTTTTACTACCTCTTCTCTGTTTACCAAATCATTTTCCCTAACCCTCTCACTTTGCACACCACCTCGACCCAAACACCCTATATCTGCCACTCTGTCATCAGACACATTCAACAAACCTTCAAAATACTCATTCCATCTCCTTCTCACATCACCACTACTTGTTATCACCTCCCCATTTACGCCCTTTACTGAAGTTCCCATTTGCTCCCTTGTCTTACGCACCCTATTTACCTCCTTCCAGAACATCTTTTTATTCTCCCTAAAATTTACTGATAGTCTCTCACCCCAACTCTCATTTGCCCTTTTTTTCACCTCTTGCACCTTTCTCTTGACCTCCTGTCTCTTTCTTTTATACTTCTCCCACTCAATTGCATTTTTTCCCTGCAAAAATCGTCCAAATGCCTCTCTCTTCTCTTTCACTAATACTCTTACTTCTTCATCCCACCACTCACTACCCTTTCTAAACAGCCCACCTCCCACTCTTCTCATGCCACAAGCATCTTTTGCGCAATCCATCACTGATTCCCTAAATACATCCCATTCCTCCCCCACTCCCCTTACTTCCATTGTTCTCACCTTTTTCCATTCTGTACACAGTCTCTCCTGATACTTCTTCACACAGGTCTCCTTCCCAAGCTCACTTACTCTCACCACCTTCTTCACCCCAACATTCACTCTTCTTTTCTGAAAACCCATACTAATCTTCACCTTAGCCTCCACAAGATAATGATCAGACATCCCTCCAGTTGCACCTCTCAGCACATTGACATCCAAAAGTCTCTCTTTCGCACGCCTGTCCATTAACACGTAATCCAATAACGCTCTCTGGCCATCTCTCCTACTTACATAAGTATACTTATGTATATCTCGCTTTTTAAACCAGGTATTCCCAATCATCAGTCCTTTTTCAGCACATAAATCTACAAGCTCTTCACCATTTCCATTTACAACACTGAACACCCCATGCATACCAATTATTCCCTCAACTGCCACATTACTCACCTTTGCATTCAAATCACCCATCACTATAACCCGGTCTCGTGCATCAAAACCGCTAACACACTCATTTAGCTGCTCCCAAAACACTTGCCTCTCATGATCTTTCTTCTCATGCCCAGGTGCATATGCACCAATAATCACCCACCTCTCTCCATCAACTTTCAATTTTACCCATATTAATCGAGAATTTACTTTCTTACATTCTATGACATACTCCCACAACTCCTGTTTCAGGAGTATTGCTACTCCTTCCCTTGCTCTTGTCCTCTCACTAACCCCTGACTTCACTCCCCAGACATTTCCAAACCACTCTTCCCCTTTACCCTTGAGCTTCGTTTCACTCAGAGCCAAAACATCCAGGTTCCTTTCCTCAAACATACTACCTATCTCTCCTTTTTTCACATCTTGGTTACATCCACACACATTTAGGCACCCCACTCTGAGCCTTATATATATATACATATATATATGTATATATATATATTTTCTTTTTTTTTCATACTATTTGCCATTTCCCGCGTTAGCGAGGTAGCGTTAAGAACAGAGGACTGGGTCTTCGAGTGATTATCCTCATCTGGCCCCCTTCTCTGTTCCTTCTTCGGGGAAAAAAAAACAAACAAGAGGGGAGGATTTCCAGCCCCCCGTTCCCTTCCCTTTTAGTCGCCTTCTACGACACGCACGGAATACGTGGGAAGTATTCTTTCTCCCCTATCCCCAGGGATAATATATATATATATATATATATATATATATATATATATATATATATATATATATATATATTCTATTATACTTTGTTGCTGTCTCCCGATTTAGCGAGGTAGCGCAAGGAAACAGACGGAAGAATGACCCAACCCACCCACATCCACACGTATGTACATACACGCCCACACACGCATATATATGGGTATGTTTGAAGGAATAGTGGTTCCAACAATGTTGTATGGTTGCGAGGCGTGGGCTATGGATAGAGTTGTGCGCAGGAGGATGGATGTGCTGGAAATGAGATGTTTGAGGACAATGTGTGGTGTGAGGTGGTTTGATCGAGTGAGTAACGTAAGGGTAAGAGAGATGTGTGGAAATAAAAAGAGCGTGGTTGAGAGAGCAGAAGAGGGTGTTTTGAAGTGGTTTGGGCACATGGAGAGAATGAGTGAGGAAAGATTGACCAAGAGGATATATGTGTCGGAGGTGGAGGGAACGAGGAGAAGAGGGAGACTAAATTGGAGGTGGAAAGATGGAATGAAAAAGATTTTGTGTGATCGGGGCCTGAACATGCAGGAGGGTGAAAGGAGGGCAAGGAATAGAGTGAATTGGAGCGATGTGGTATACCGGGGTTGACGTGCTGTCAGTGGATTGAATCAAGGCATGTGAAGCGTCTGGGGTAAACCATGGAAAGCTGTGTAGGTATGTATATTTGCGTGTGTGGACGTATGTATATACATGTGTATGGGGGGGGGGTTGGGCCATTTCTTTCGTCTGTTTCCTTGCGCTACCTCGCAAACGCGGGAGAGAGCGACAAAGTATAATAGAAAAAAAATAATAATATATATATATATATATATATATATATATATATATATATATATATATATATATATATATATATATATATAAACATACAAACCTCCAACAGCAAGGATCAATCCCGGGATCGCGTTCATATGCACTTTATTTGTGTACATATTACATATATACATATATATATATATATATATATATATATATATATATATATATATATATATATTTATATATACATTTTTCTTTTTTTTTTTTTTTTTGCTTTGTCGCTGTCTCCCGCGTTTGCGAGGTAGCGCAAGGAAACAGACGAAAGAAATGGCCCAACTCACCCCCATACACATGCCTTGATTCAATCCACTGACAGCACGTCAACCCCGGTATACCACATCGCTCCAATTCACTCTATTCTTTGCCCTCCTTTCACCCTCCTGCATGTTCAGGCCCCGATCACACAAAATCTTTTTCACTGCATCTTTCCACCTCCAATTTGGTCTCCCTCTTCTCCTCGTTCCCTCCACCTCCGACACATATATCCTCTTGGTCAATCTTTCCTCACTCATTCTCTCCATGTGACCAAACCATTTCAAAACACCCTCTTCTGCTCTCTCAACCACGCTCTTTTTATTTCCACACATCTCTCTTACCCTTACGCTACTTACTCGATCAAACCACCTCACACCACACATTGTCCTCAAACATCTCATTTCCAGCACATCCATCCTCCTGCGCACAACTCTATCCATAGTCCACGCCTCGCAACCATACAACATTGTTGGAACCACTATTCCTTCAAACATACCCATTTTTGCTTTCCGAGATAATGTTCTCGACTTCCACACATTCTTCAAGGCTCCCAGAATTTTCGCCCCCTCCCCCACCCTATGATCCACTTCCGCTTCCATGGTTCCATCCGCTGCCAGATCCACTCCCAGATATCTAAAACACTTCACTTCCTCCAGTTTTTCTCCATTCAAACTCACCTCCCAATTGACTTGACCCTCAACCCTACTGTACCTAATAACCGTGCTCTTATTCACATTTACTCTTAACTTTCTTCTTTCACACACTTTACCAAACTCAGTCACCAGCTTCTGCAGTTTCTCACATGAATCAGCCACCAGCGCTGTATGGATTTGTATGTAGCATTTATGGATCTGGAGAAGGCATATGATAGAGTTGATAGAGATGCTCTGTGGAAGGTTTTAAGAATATATGGTGTGAGAGGCAAGTTGTCAGAAGCAGTGAAAAGTTTTTATCGAGGATGTAAGGCATTTGTACGTGTAGGAAGAGAGGAAAGTGATTGGTTCTCAGTGAATGTAGGTTTGCGGCAGGGATGTGTGATGTCTCCATGGTTGTTTAATTTGTTTATGGATGGGATTGTTAGGGAGGTGAATGCAAGGGTTTTGGAAAGAGGGGCAAGATGCAGTCTGTTGTGGATGAGAGAGCTTGGGAAGTGAGTCAGTTGTTGTTCGCTGATGATATTGCGCTGGTGGCTGATTCATGTAAGAAACTGCAGAAGGTGGTGACTGAGTTTGGTAAAGTGTGTGAAAGAAGAAAGTTAAGAGTAAATATGAATAAGAGCAAGGTTATTTGGTACAGTAGGGTTGAGGGTCAAGTCAATTGGGAGTTAAGTTTGAATGGAGAAAAACTGGAGGAAGTGAAGTGTTTTAGATATCTGGGAGTGGATCTGGCAGCGGATGGAACCATGGAAGCGGAAGTGAATCATAGGGTTGGGGATGGGGCGAAAATCCTGGGAGCCTTGAAGAATGTGTGGAAGTCGAGAACATTATCTCGAAAAGCAAAAATGGGTATGTTTGAAGGAATAATGGTTCCAACAATGTTGTATGGTTGCGAGGCGTAGGCTATGGATAGAGTTGTGCGCAGGAGGGTGGATGTGCTGGAAATGAGATGTTTGAGGACATGTGGTGTGAGGTGGATTGATCGAGTAAGTAATGATAGGGTAAGAGAGATGTGTGGTAATAAAATGAGTGTGGTTGAGAGGGCAGAAGAGAGTGTTTTGAAATAATTTGGTCCTTCACACACTTTACCAAACTCAGTCACCAGCTTTTGTAGTTTCTCGCACGAATCAGCCACCAGCGCTGTATCATCAGCGAACAACAACTGACTCACTTCCCAAGCTCTCTCATCCACAACAGACTTCATACTTGCCCCTCTTTCCAAAACTCTTGCATTCATCTCCCTAACAATCCCATCCATAAAAATTAAACAACCATGGAGACATCACACACCCCTGCCGCAAACCTACATTCACTAAGAACCCATCACTTTCCTCTCTTCCTACACGTACACATGCCTTACATCCTCGATAAAAACTTTTCACTGCTTCTAACAACTTGCCTTCCCCACCATATATTCTTAAAACCTTCCACAGAGCATCTCTATCAACTCTATCATATGCCTTCTCCAGATCCATAAATGCTATATATAAATCCATTTGCTTTTTTAAGTATTTCTCACATACATACTTCAAAGCAAACACCTGATCCACACATCCTCTACCACTTCTGAAACCACACTGCTCTTCCCCAATCTGATTCTCTGTACATGCCTTCACCATCTCAATCAATACCCTCCCATATAATTTACCAGGAATACTCAACAAACTTATACCTCTGTAATTTGAGCACTCACCTTTGTCCCCATTGCCTTTGTACAATGGCACTATGCAAGCATTCCGCCAATCCTCAGGCACCTCACCGTGAATAATACATACATTAAATAACCTTACCAACCAGTCAACAATACGGTCACCCCCTTTTTTAATAAATTCCACTGCAATACCATCCAAACCCGCTGTCTTGCCGGCTTTCATCTTCCGCAAAGCTTTTACTACCTCTTCTCTGTTTACCAAATCATTTTCCCTAACCCTCTCACTTTGCACACCACCTCGACCAAAACACCCTATATCTACCACTCTATCATCAAACACATTCAACAAACCTTCAAAATACTCACTCCCTCTCCTTCTCACATCACCACTACTTGTTATCACCTTTCCATTAGCCCACTTCACTGAAGTTCCCATTTGTTCCCATGTCTTACGCACTTTATTTACCTCCTTTCAAAACATCTTTTTATTCTCCCTAAAATCTAATGATACTCTCTCACCCCAACTCTCATTTGCCCTCATTTTCACCTCTTGTATCTTTCTCTTGACCTCCTGCCTTTTTGTTTTATACATCTCCCACTCATTTGCATTATTTCCCTGCAAAAATCGTCCAAATGTCTCTCTCTTCTCTTTCACTAATAATCTTACTTCTTCATCCAACCACTCACTACCCTTTCTAATCTGCCCACTTCCCACGCTTCTCATTCTACAAGCACCTTTTGCGCAAGCCATCACTGCTTCCCTAAATACATCCTATTCCTCCCCCACTCCCCTTACGTCCTTTGTTCTCACCTTTTTCCATTCTCTTCTGGTACTTCCTCCCACAAGTCTCCTTCCAAAGCTCACTTACTTTCACCACTCTCTTCACCCCCACATTCTCTCTTCTTTTCTGAAAACCTCTACAATTCCCTCACCTTCGCCTCCACAAGATAATGATCAGACATCCCTCGAGTTGCACCTCTCAGCACATTAATATCCAAAAGTCTCTCTTTCGCGCGCCTATCAATTAGCACTTAATCCAATAACGCTCTCTGGCCATCTCTCCTACTTACATACGTATACTTATGTATATCTCTCTTTTTAAACCAAGTATTCCCAATCACCAGTCCTTTTTCAGCACATAAATCTACAAGCTCTTCACCATCTCCATTTACAACACTGAAAACGCTATGTATACCGATTATTCACTCAATTGCCACCTTTGCACTCAAATCACCCATCACTATAACCCGGTCTCGTGCATCAAAACTACTAACACACTCACTCAGCTGCTCCCAAAACACTTGCCTCTCATGATCTTTCTTCTCATGCCCAGGTGCATATGCACCAACAGTCACCCATCTCTCTCCATCAACTTTCAGTTTTACCCATATCAATCTAGAGTTTATTTTCTAACACTCTATCACATACTCTCACCACTCTTGTTTCAGGAGTAGTGCTACTCCTTCCCTTGCTCTTGTCCTCTCACTAACCCCTGACTCTACTCGCAAGACATTCCCAAACCAGTCTTCCCCTTTAACCTTGAGCTTAGATTCGCTCAGAGCCAAAACATCCAGGTTCCTTTCCTCAAACATACTACCTATCTCTCCTTTCCTTCTCATCTTGGTTACATCCACACACATTTAGGCGCCCCAATCAGTCTTCGAGGAGGATGAGCATTCCCCGCGTGACTCCTTCTTCTGTTTCCACTTTTAGATGGTTAGAATACAAGGAGGGGAGGGTTTCTAGCCCCCCGCTCCCGTACCAATTAGTCGCCTTCTACGACACGTGAGGAATGCGTGAGAAGTATTCTTTCTCCCCTATCCCCAGGGATATATATATATATATATATATATATATATATATATACATATATATATATATATATATATATATATATATATATATATATATATATATATATATTTTTTTTTTTTTATTATTATTATACTTTGTCGCTGTCTCCCGCGTTTGCGAGGTAGCGCAAGGAAACAGACGAAAGAAATGGCTCAACCCACCCCCATACACATGTATATACATACGTCCACACACGCAAATATACATACCTACACAGCTTTCCATGGTTTACCCCAGACGCTTCACATGCCTTGATTCAATCCACTGACAGCACGTCAACCCCGGTATACCACATCGCTCCAGTTCACTCTATTCCTTGCCCTCCTTTCACCCTCCTGCATGTTCAGGCCCCGATCACACAAAATCTTTTTCACTACATCTTTCCACCTCCAATTTGGTCTCCCTCTTCTCCTCGTTCCCTCCACCTCTGACACATATATTCTCTTGGTCAATCTTTCCTCACTCATTCTCTCCATGTGCCCGAACCATTTCAAAACACCCTCTTCTGCTCTCTCAACCACGCTCTTTTTATTTCCACACATCTCTCTTACCCTTACGTTACTTACTCGATCAAACCATCTCATTTCAAACATCTCATTTCCAACACATCCATCCTCCTGCGCACAACTCTATCCATAGCCCACGTCTCGCAACCATACAACATTGTTGGAACCACTATTCCTTCAAACATACCCATTTTTGCTTTCCGAGATAATGTTCTCGACTTCCACACATTCTTCAAGGCTCCCAGAATTTTCGCCCCCTCCCCCACCCTATGATCCACTTCCGCTTCCATGGTTCCATCCGCTGCCAGATCCACTCCCAGATATCTAAAACACTTCACTTCCTCCAGTTTTTCTCCATTCAAACTCACCTCCCAATTGACTTGACCCTCAACCCTACTGTACCTAATAACCTTGCTCTTATTCACATTTACTCTTAACTTTCTTCTTTCACACACTTTACCAAACTCAGTCACCAGCTTCTGCAGTTTCTCACATGAATCAGCCACCAGCGCTGTATCATTAGCGAACAACAACTGACTCACTTCCCAAGCTCTCTCATCCCCAACAGACTTCATACTTGCCCCTCTTTCCAAAACTCTTGCATTTACCTCCCTAACAACCCCATCCATAAACAAATTAAACAACCATGGAGACATTACACACCCCTGCCGCAAACCTACATTCACTGAGAACCAATCACTTTCCTCTCTTCCTACACGTACACATGCCTTACATCCTCGATAAAAACTTTTCACTGCTTCTAACAACTTGCCTCCCACACCATATATTCTTAATACCTTCCACAGAGCATCTCTATCAACTCTATCATATGCCTTCTCCAGATCCATAAATGCTACATACAGATCCATTTGCTTTTCTAAGTATTTCTCACATACATTCTTCAAAGCAAACACCTGATCCACACATCCTCTACCACTTCTGAAACCACACTGCTCTTCCCCAATCTGATGATCTGTACATGCCTTCACCCTCTCAATCAATATCCTCCCATATAATTTACCAGGAATACTCAACAAACTTATACCTCTGTAATTTGAGCACTCACTCTTATCCCCTTTGCCTTTGTACAATGGCACTATGCACGCATTCCGCCAATCCTCAGGCACCTCACCATGAGTCATACATACATTAAATAACCTTACCAACCAGTCAACAATACAGTCACGATTTTTGCAGGGAAAAAATGCAATTGAGTGGGAGAAGTATAAAAGAAAGAGACAGGAGGTCAAGAGAAAGGTGCAAGAGGTGAAAAAAAGGGCAAATGAGAGTTGGGGTGAGAGACTATCAGTAAATTTTAGGGAGAATAAAAAGATGTTCTGGAAGGAGGTAAATAGGGTGCGTAAGACAAGGGAGCAAATGGGAACTTCAGTGAAGAGCGTAAATGGGGAGGTGATAACAAGTAGTGGTGATGTGAGAAGGAGATGGAATGAGTATTTTGAAGGTTTGTTGAATGTGTCTGATGACAGAGTGGCAGATATAGGGTGTTTGGGTCGAGGTGGTGTGCAAAGTGAGAGGGTTAGGGAAAATGATTTGGTAAACAGAGAAGAGGTAGTAAAAGCTTTGCGGAAGATGAAAGCCGGCAAGGCAGCAGGTTTGGATGGTATTGCAGTGGAATTTATTAAAAAAGGGGGTGACTGTATTGTTGACTGGCTGGTAAGGTTATTTAATGTATGTATGACTCATGGTGAGGTGCCTGAGGATTGGCGGAATGCGTGCATAGTGCCATTGTACAAAGGCAAAGGGGATAAGAGTGAGTGCTCAAATTACAGAGGTATAAGTTTGTTGAGTATTCCTGGTAAATTATATGGGAGGGTATTGATTGAGAGGGTGAAGGCATGTACAGAGCATCAGATTGGGGAAGAGCAGTGTGGTTTCAGAAGTGGTAGAGGATGTGTGGATCAGGTGTTTGCTTTGAAGAATGTATGTGAGAAATACTTAGAAAAGCAAATGGATTTGTATGTAGCATTTATGGATCTGGAGAAGGCATATGATAGAGTTGATAGAGATGCTCTGTGGAAGGTATTAAGAATATATGGTGTGGGAGGCAAGTTGTTAGAAGCAGTGAAAAGTTTTTATCGAGGATGTAAGGCATGTGTACGTGTAGGAAGAGAGGAAAGTGATTGGTTCTCAGTGAATGTAGGTTTGCGGCAGGGGTGTGTGATGTCTCCATGGTTGTTTAATTTGTTTATGGATGGGGTTGTTAGGGAGGTAAATGCAAGAGTCTTGGAAAGAGGGGCAAGTATGAAGTCTGTTGGGGATGAGAGAGCTTGGGAAGTGAGTCAGTTGTTGTTCGCTGATAATACAGCGCTGGTGGCGGATTCATGTGAGAAACTGCAGAAGCTGGTGACGGAGTTTGGTAAAGTGTGTGGAAGAAGAAAGTTAAGAGTAAATGTGAATAAGAGCAAGGTTATTAGGTACAGTAGGGTTGAGGGTCAAGTCAATTGGGAGGTGAGTTTGAATGGAGAAAAACTGGAGGAAGTGAAGTGTTTTAGATATCTGGGAGTGGATCTGTCAGCGGATGGAACCATGGAAGCGGAAGTGGATCATAGGGTGGGGGAGGGGGCGAAAATTTTGGGAGCCTTGAAAAATGTGTGGAAGTCGAGAACATTATCTCGGAAAGCAAAAATGGGTATGTTTGAAGGAATAGTGGTTCCAACAATGTTGTATGGTTGCGAGGCGTGGGCTATGGATAGAGTTGTGCGCAGGAGGATGGAGGTGCTGGAAATGAGATGTTTGAGGACAATGTGTGGTGTGAGGTGGTTTGATCGAGTAAGTAACGTAAGGGTAAGAGAGATGTGTGGAAATAAAAAGAGCGTGGTTGAGAGAGCAGAAGAGGGTGTTTTGAAATGGTTTGGGCACATGGAGAGAATGAGTGAGGAAAGATTGACCAAGAGGATATATGTGTCAGAGGTGGAGGGAACGAGGAGAAGAGGGAGACCAAATTGGAGGTGGAAAGATGGAGTGAAAAGGATTTTGTGTGATCGGGGCCTGAACATGCAGGAGGGTGAAAGGAGGGCAAGGAATAGAGTGAATTGGAGCGATGTGGTATACAGAGGTTGACGTGCTGTCAGTGGATTGAATCAAGGCATGTGAAGCGTCCGGGGTAAACCATGGAAAGCTGTGTAGGTATGTATATTTGCTTGTGTGGACGTGTGTATGTACATGTGTATGGGGGGGTTGGGCCATTTCTTTCGTCTGTTTCCTTGCGCTACCTCGCAACCGCGGGAGACAGCGACGAGGTATAAAAAAAAAAAAAAAAAAAATATATATATATATTTATATATATATATATATATATATATATATATATATATATATATATATATATTTTTTTTTTTTTTGCTTTGTCGCTGTCTCCCGCGTTTGCGAGGTAGCGCAAGGAAACAGACGAAAGAAATGACCCAACCCACCCCCATACACATGTATATACATACGTCCACACACGCAAATATGCATACCTACACAGCTTTCCATGGTTTACCCCAGACGCTTCACATGCCTTGATTCAATCCACTGACAGCACGTCAACCCCGGTATACCACATCGCTCCAATTCACTCTATTCCTTGCCCTCCTGCATGTTCAGGCCCCGATCACACAAAATCTATTTCACTCCATCTTTCCACCTCCAATTTGGTCTCCCTCTTCTCCTCGTTCCCTCCACCTCCGACACATATATCCTCTTGGTCAATCTTTCCTCACTCATTCTCTCCATATATATATATATATATATATATATATATATATATATATATATATATATATATATATATATATATCTTTCTTTTCTTTCATACTATTCGCCATTTCCCGCATTAGCGAGGTAGCGTTAAGAACAGTGGACTGTGCTTTTGAGGGAATATCCTCACCTGGCCCCCCTTCTCTGTTCCTTCTTTTGTAAAATTGAAAAAAAAAAAAAAACCGAGTGGGGAGGATTTCCAGCCCCCCGCTCCCTTCCCTTTTAGTCGTCTTCTACGACACGCAGGGAATACGTGGGAAGTATTCTTTCTACCCTATATATATAAACACCCATACGCACATACAGATACATATATATATCAACATATACACATATACATACACATACAAATACACAAGTACATATTCATACTTGCTTGCCTTCATCCATTCCTGGCACTACCCTGCCCAACAGGAGACAGCATCGCTACCCCCTGCTTCAGAGAGTTTGTGCCAGAAAAACACACAAAAAAGGTTACATTCATTCACACTTGGTCTCTGAAAACCACACACACATACTGTAGCAAATGGTCGTCAAGTACAATGATAACAATAAATATATACATATAATATTCTGTTGTATAAGCTTGCCTTGTTCAACCACAGCGAGGTAACGCTAAAAATCATTTCTCTATCAATTCACGGAATATAACTGACCTGCAGTTTCAGAAACCCTTTACCACGCATTTTTAACCATTTCAGAATCAGTACTAATTCTGATTTTCAATATTCATATTTAGTTACAGATCATCCACATACGATAATCATACATAAAGGATGATAGTATTTATGGGGGTCACGATGGGCTAACGGCATAACTAAAAAGTGTTCACACGGGAAAAATATCATGATACCCTACTGATGAGAACTGTAAAACGATTAGCCAGTGATATGGAAAATTACTTCATACTCAATCAGTAAATCATTATCTGCTGCCAGGGGCTTAAAATATTCCCGTTTTCAGTCAGTCTAGACTTAATTTATGAGAAGAGTGAAGACTCACAGAACACCTTTATGCATAGCAAAGAAAAGTCTTGGGTGTACAAATATATGAAGCACCATAATAATACCATAACTATAAATCATTACACTGAAAACATGCATAATATCTATACACTGCTGCTACCTACACAGTCATACCCAATGTTACTTCTAAATCCCTACGAAAAGTGCAGTAGAAAATACACATGTCTACGAGATACATTTGGACCCTCAGTTACCTTTCATCAGGATCTAAAAGCAACATTTCAAACCGTCTCTACCGAGGACAAACGTAGTCAACCACTGAAACTATTTTCATCTCCCATGATCACAATTCTCTGTACATCAAGAACATGGGTGTAACTGCAAGGAGGATAGATTAATAAAATACGATAGGAGGACAGAGGAATACAGTTGTATAACATGCATGATCAAAGTTCAAACACAGCACTAGCAGATAATAATCACAGTGTAAAAATGTGAGAATACTTTTTGAAACTGGAACCTCTCACATAAAAACCCAAATGCCACTTCTCCCTCCAACCATCTGTTACCTAACTACAAGTACTGACGATAAGACTTAACCAGAGAGGCAGGGACAGCACGTAACATGGTACATCTGTGCCAAGTTTTGCTTCGACTGATCTAATAATAAGGAACAGCCAGGCTAGAACCCTGATGCTGATATGAAGCAAGAGATAATGGTATATGGTGATTGTTCTATAACTGAGGCCAGTGCAATATCCTACAAGTATATCTCATCTAGGCCAGTCTAAGATACAAGAGAACAGAAACAACATGGATTCTTCTAGCTAAACCTCTGACCCCATTCTCTTGGAAAGAAGCCAAATGTTACAACTGGGGCAGAAACAAGAAACAGAACCCGAGTATAATTGTGAAAATCATTAAAAATGTTTTCCCTTATCATGCAGAACGGATGTTGAAGACAAGAGGATGATCGTAACATTATGCATCCAGGTTTATATTCAGTAAATGAAGTGATTATGACATATCCAAAGAACTTTCTTAAAAGATAAATCAGTTGGAGCAAGGCTTTAGGTGAGGCTCACATATCTGCAGAAAACTTATTTCAAACTAAAACCATAAAATTGCTGACCTCTGAACCCATGAAATATGAGAACATCCTAAAATTAACAAAAAGAAAAAGTAGATCAAGCTCCTCTAGACTTTCACTACATCAGCCTGAAGACAAAGACAATATATATATATATATATATATATATATATATATATATATATATATATACATATATATATATATAGGGGATAGGGGAGAAAGTATACTTCTCACGCATTCCTCAACTGTCGTAGAAGGTGACTAAAGGGGCCGGGAGTGGGGGCTGGAAACCCTCCCCGCCTTGTATTTTAACTCTCTAAAAGGGGAAAGAGAAGAAGGAGTCACGCGGGGAGTGCTCATCCTCCTCGAAGGCTCAGACTGGGGTGTCTAAATGTGTGTGGATGTAACGAAGATGAGAAAAAAGGAGAGATAGATAGTATATTTGAGGAAAGGAACCTGGATGTTTTGGTTCTGAGTGAAACGAAGGTCAAGGGTAAAGGGAAGAGTGGTTTGGGAATGTCTTGGGAGTAAAGTCAGGGGTTAGTGAGAGGACAAGAGCAAGGGAAGGAGTAGCACTACTCCTGAAACAGGAGTGGTGGGATTATGTGATAGAGTGTAAGAAAATAGAATCTAGATTGATATGAGTAAAACTGAAAGTGGATGGAGGGAGATGGATGATTATTGGTGCATATGCACCTGGGCATGAGAAGAAAGATTATGGAAGGCAAGTGTTTTGGGAGCAGCTGAGTGAGTGTGTTAGTAGTTTTGATGCACGAGACCGGGTTATAGTGATGGTTGATTTGAATTCAAAGGTTAGTAATGTTGCAGTTGAGGGTATAATTGAAAATGGAAATGGTAAAGAGCTTGTAGATTTGTGTCCTGAAAAAGGACTAGTGATTGGGATTACCTGGTTCAAAAAGAGAGAAATACATAAGTATACGTATGTAATTAGGATAGATGGCCAGAGAGCGTTATTGGATTACGTGTTTATTAATAGGTGCATGAAAGAGCGACTTTTTATATCAATGTGCTGAGAGAGGCAACTGGAAGGATGTCTGATCATTATTTTGTAGAGGCGAGGGTGAAGATTTGTAGAGGTTTTGAGAAAAGAAGAGAGAATGTTGGGGTGAAGAGCGTAAACGTGAGTACATGGGATGTTCAGTGTTGTAAATGGAAATGGTGAAGAGCTTTTAGATTTATGTGCTGAAGAAGGACGGGTGATTGGGAATACCGGGTTTAAAAAGAGAAATATGCATAAATATACGTATGTAAGTAAGAGAGATGGCCAGAGAGCGTTATTGGATTACGTGTTAATTGATAGACGGGCGAAAGAGAGACTTTTGGATGTTAATGTGCTGGGAGGTGCAACTGGAGGGATGTCTGATCATTATCTTGTGGAGGCGAAGGTGAAGATTTGTAGAGGTTTTCAGAAAAGAAGAGAGAATGTTAGGTGAAGAGTGGTGAGAGTAAGTGAGCTTTGGAAGGAGACTTGTGGGAGGAAGTACCAAGAGAGACTGAGTACAGAATGGAAAAAGGTGCGAACAAAGGACGTAAGGGGAGTGTGGGAGGAATGGGATGTACTTAGGGAAGCAGTGATGGCTTGCACAAAAGATGCTTGTGGCATGAGAAGCGTGGGAGGTGGGCAGATTAGAAAGGGTAGTGAATGGTTGGATGAAGAAGTAAGACTATTAGTGAAAGAGAAGAGAGAGACAATTGGACGATTTTTACGGGGAAATAATGCAAATGAGTGGGAGATGCATAAAAGAAAGAGGCAGGAGGTCAAGAGAAAGGTGCAAGAGATGAAAAAGAGGGCAAATGAGAGTTGGTGTGAGAGAGTATCATTAAATTTTAGGGATAATAAAAAGATGTTTTGGAAGTAGGTAAATAAAGTGCGTAAGACATGGGAACAAATGGAAACCTCAGTGAAGAGGGCTAATGGGGAGGTGATAACAAGTAGTGGTGATGTGAGTGATGGAGTGAGTATTTTGAAGGTTTGTTGAGTGTGTTTGATGATAGAGTTGCAGATATAGGGTGTTTTGGTCGAGGTTGTGTGCAAAGTGAGAGGGTTAGGGAAAATGATTTGGTAAACAGAGAAGAGGTAGTAAAAGCTTTGCGGAAGATGAAAGCCGGCAAGGCAGCGGGTTTGGATGGTATTGCAGTGGAATTTATTAAAAAAGGGGTGTCTGTATTGTTGACTGGTTGGTAAGGTTATTTAATGTATGTATTATTCACGGTGAGGTGCCTGAGGATTGGCGGAATGCGTGCATAGTGCCATTGTACAAAGGCAAAGGGAACAAAGGTGAGTGCTCAAATTACAGAGGTATAAGTTTGTTGAGTATTCCTGGTAAAATATATGGGAGGGTATTGATTGAGAGGGTGAAGGCATGTACAGAGCATCAGATTGGGGAAGAGCAGTGTGGTTTCAGAAGTGGTAGAGGATGTGTGGATCAGGTGTTTGCTTTAAAGAAAGTAGAGGATGTGTGGATCAGGAGTTTGCTTTGAAGAATGCATGTGAGAAATACTTAGAAAAGCAAATGGATTTGTATGCAGCATTTATGGATCTGGAGAAGGCCTATGATAGAGTTGATAGAGATGCTCTGTGGAAGGTATTAAGAATATATGGTGTGGGAGGCAAGTTTTCGGAAGCAGTGAAAAGTTTTTATCGAGGATGTAAGGCATGTGTACGTGTAGGAAGAGAGGAAAGTGATTGGTTCTCAGTGAATGTAGGTTTGCGGCAGGGGTGTGTGATGTCTCCATGGTTGTTTAATTTGTTTATGGATGGGGTTGTTAGGAAGGTGAATGCAAGAGTTTTGGAAAGAGGGGCAAGTATACGCTCTGTTGTGGATGAGAGAGCTTGGGAAGTGAGTCAGTTGTTGTTCGCTGATGATACAGCGCTGGTGGCTGATTCATGTTAGAAACTGCAGAAGCTGGTGACTGAGTTTGGTAAAGTGTGTGAAAGAAGAAAGTTAAGAGTAAATGTGTAAAAGAGCAAGGTTATTAAGTACAGTGGGGTTGAGGGTCGAGTCAACTGGGAGGTAAATTTGAATGGAGAAAAACTGAAAGAAGTGTTTTAGAGACCTGGGAGTGCATTTGACAGCGGATAGAACCATGGAAGCGGAAGTGAATCATAGGGTGGGGGAGGGGGCGAAAGTTCTGGGAGCGTTGAAGAATGTGTGGAAGTCGAGAACATTATCCCGTAAATTAAAAATAGGTATGTTTGAAAGAATAGTGGTTGCAACAATGTTATATGGTCGCGAGGCGTGGGCTATGGATAGAGTTGTGCCGAGGAGGGTGGATGTGCTGGAAATGAGATGTGTGAGGACAATATGTGGTGTGAGGTGGTTTGATCGAGTAAGTAATAATAGGGTAAGAGAGATGTGTGGTAATAAAATGAGTGTGGTTTAAAGAGCAGAAGAGGGTGTTTTGAAATGGTTTGGTCACATGGAGAGAATGAGTGAGGAAAGATTGACTTAGAGGATATATGTGTCAGAGGTGGATGGAAGGAGGAGAAGTGGGAGACCAAATTGGAGGTGGAAAGATGGAGTGAAAAAGATTTTGAGTAATCGGGGCCTGAACATGCAGGAGGGTGAAAGGAAAGAAATTGAGTGAATTGGAACGATGTGGTATACCGGGGTCGACGTGCTGTAAATGGATTGAACCAGGGCATGTGAAGCGTCTGGGGTAAACCATGGAAAGTTTTTGGGGCCTGGATGTGGAAAGGGAGCTGTGGTTTCGGTGCATTATTACATGACAGCTAGAGACTGAGTGTGAACGAATGGGGCCTTTGTTGTATTTTCCTAGCGCTACCTCGCACACATGAGGGGGGGTGGGGGTTGTTATTTCATATGTGGCGAGGTGGCGATGGAAATGAATAAAGGCAGACTGTATGAATTATGTTCTTGTGTATATATGTATATATCTGTGTGTATATACATAAATATATATATATATATATATATATATATATATATATATATATATATATATATATATGCACACGTTGAGATGTATAGGTACGTATATATGCGTGTGTGGATATGTATGTATATACATGTGTATCTGGGTGGGTTGGGCCATTCTTTCGTCTTTTTCCTTGCGTTACTTCACTAACGCGGGAGACAGCGACAAAGCAAAATGAATAATATATATATATATATATATATATATATATATATATATATATATATATATATATATATACCTAGGGATAGGGAAGAAAGAACACATATAGAGTACTTCCTACTTTAAGGTTTCATCCAGTTCATCCGTCTTCCTTCAAATCCCTATCCCAATCCCCTGAATTAATCCTTCATTAACTTTTACCAATTCTCGCAGTCTCACCCACTGTCCGCAAATCTACTTATCCCTAATCCCTCTCATCTAATCAGATAGACAGTTCCTTAGTTTCCACTCCTTACATCAGGCTCTATCTACATTCCATCACTGATCACCCCTTGTTACCTAATCACCTAAATCCTAGTAGCCTCATCAAATGCTACTGGTCCTCCAATCCGTTGACCTGATCACCTTCCCATCTCTCTCTTCTCTTCTAATCCCTATCCCAATCCTATGACAAATGCCATGTGGGAGTGAGCTGGTGTAGGGAGTTATGTCATCTTGCAGAAACTGTATAAACCTTGTTGATATAATCTATCTAACCATCTGTTTATCTGTATCTATATATCTGTCTATCTGCATTTCTATCTTTAATAACCCTTCGCCCAATCTCTATGACCGAGTCTTTGTGGTACCACGACCACTTTCTAAAGTTCCTTGCAGCCCAAGGATGCGCTACTTCCAGTAGCGGGTACATTTATACTCCACTGGAGTGAGTTCTTTAACGCAACCGGACTCCCGCTAATACAGCTTCGCCGGATATGAATTTTCACACGTGTTATGACCTGCCGCTAAGTATACGTAAGTTGAGATGGAGAACACCTGGTGTGCTAGGACTGAATACCAAAGACCCTATACAGCTGCTGAATATCTGGTCAAATAAAAGAGAGAGGAATCCTACAAAGGCGTGTCTAAACTGTTCTATGTATATCATCTTAATACCAAATATTATGAATGTGATTGTTATGATTATCATCACTGTTATTATCGTTACACAACCAAAGATGACTTTCCAATCGGTGTGTCACCTCGAGCAAGCAGATCTGTTAACACCAACACACACACACACACACACACACACACACACACATATATATATATATATATATATATATATATATATATATATATATATATATATATATATATCCTTAAGAACAGGGGAGAAAGAATGTTGCCCACGTATCCCTTGCGTGTCGTAGAAGGCGACTAAGAGGGGCGGGAGGAGATGTCTAGAAACCCTTATTTCCTGTATTTCATTCAAAAAAAAGGAACAAAGCAGTGAGTCAAGAGGAGAACATTCCCTCTTAGGCTCATCATCTGTTTTTGACGCTACCTCGCTCAGGCAGGAAATGGCGAGCACAGATAGAAAAACAAGAAATATATATATATATATATATATATATATATATATATATATATATATATATATATATATATATATATATATACGAGCATCACGATGGTGAAGAACCAGACTGCACCTGCAGGACAGACGAGAAGGTGTGTGGGCAGCAGTAGACAGACATAGGAGAAACTGAGACAGTAACGGGCTGGGGCCGGACCTGAGAGCCAGCCGGCAGGCCGGACGAGCCATTGGGATCAGCTGATCCTACTAATCATCACCTGTTTGCCATGTGATCTCGCCAGTCTGCACCTGGTGCCGGTGTGTGTGTGTGTGTGTGTGTGTGTGTGTGTGTGTGTGTGTGTGTGTGTGTGTTTTGTATCCTTATGTGAATATGTTTGTCTGGGTTTCTTGTGTTATTTGTGTGTACTGTAATACTTAGTTATTTGTAATCACCTGACTGTACAGTATGGAGAGGGAGTTCTATGCCTGTATGGCCCCATCTCTTGAACTGCTTTCACCCATGGTATCAAGGAGCCCTTTAAACCTTTGTAAACTGCTGACATTCACAGCTTACTTGTTTACTCTACTAAGCCATCTAATACTTTCACAAGAAAAGAGTTATTTTTCACAATCTTTCGAAGAAACGTCTTGTCTAGCGTCTGTCGTGGCCTCTGGTCACTTTGGTGCTCCACCTCACTAAGAACTCGTCATGGTCGACGTCGTTTAACAGATCTAGAAACTTTGAAGATTGTGATCAAGTCACTCTTTCCTCTTCACTTCCAAGGTGGATACATCTGCAGCCTCTCATTATACCTCAGTTCTCCCTAATTCAGGTCCCATCGTAGCTGCTCTCCTCTCCTGTCAATTCATGTCTCCTCGGGTGCGTTGACAAGACATGAGAGGCGTAATTCAGTTTTAGTTTGATAAGTAGCGTGAATGGCTTACCAAACATTTTCTAGTTTGTGAGAGCAGATGCGATTCTAATACTTGCCACCTGACGGTCACTCTCCTTCACAATTATCCTGATGTGCAGCTCTGGCGACAGATCAAGCACAACAACGACATCTGGGTGTCTTTCACACATAGATTCCTATGATTCAATGTTTACTACGTCATCATCGCAACGGGACATGCGTTCATTGTCTCCGATCCTCATTCTTTTGCACTCACTAAGACCAAATCTCATCAATCCTTAGTCAGACCAGCTTTAAAAGTTGTCCAGTTTCCCTTTGTAAGTTGAAGCAATCTTCTTCATCCTTTATTTCTGCCTTGTCATAGACATCATCTACAAGCATGTTTAGCTCCGTCAGGCAAGTGATTTACATGCACCAAAAATAGCAGTGAGCCCAAGACCGAACCCTGCGGCACACCGCTTGTGACTCTAGCCTATCATGAAAATGCTTCTCTTGTCTCATTCGTTTTGTACTACCTTTCACGACGGTAATCTTCTGTCCAATCGTAGAGTCTCTCATCACCTTTTTCTCATTCTCAAACCTTCTCAGGAAGGAGTCTAACCCTTATTACAATTCCTTCAAGTAGATGAAACAGAGCAATAGCCCCAAGATTGAACACTATGACACGTCAATGGTGACCCAAGTCTATTTCAAGTTGCTTCCCCTGAAATGCATTCATCGTTCCCTTTCGCAAAGATAATTATCTATCCACCGATGGAGTCTCCCCCTTACTCCTACCCCAGAATCCAGCTCTATAATAGCCTCCTATATGGGATAGTGTCAAACGCTTTCTAGCAGTTCAGATACACACAGTCTATCCGGTATTCTCATTTGTCTAAAATAGAGCTCGCAGTCTCGTACAATATGAAGAGTCTCCTTAAAGACAGTCTCCTTCTCCTGAATCCATGTTGTCTTTCATTTAAGTAGTCCCGCCTTTTCAGGAAGTCACATATTTACTTTCTGATTATCTTTCTAATACTTTCATGCCACACTTATAAGACAGACCAGTCTTTAACTCACTGCAATTTCTGTTTTTCTTATTGGAAATAGGTTTAACATTTGCCCTCCTCCATTCCCTTGGCACATTTCTTCGGCACAATTTGTCATCAGGACCAGGAGCCTGATGATGGCTCTTTCGTATCTTTCTACTTTCATGTCTTTATGAGATATTTCTTTGCTCGCCAGGGATCTCCGCCCATTCCATCTCACTGGCGTTAGGGTTATAGTGTTTTCTATCGCGAAAACACTTTTGAACTCGTCATTCAGCTCCTCGCATATAATTACATCTTCATATGCAGCTCTTATCCCTGAATGCCTTTGTCTAATTAGCTGCTCTTTAAATTAAAATATATCGCTGATCATTTGAATAAAGTACTGCATCATCTGTCCTGTCAAAATAGTCTCTCTGCTAAAAGTTTCTCTGTTCCTCACTTCTTATCTTACCATATTCACTCCTCGCCCTCTGTGATATCTTTTTCAATATAGGCTGGCTGGTGTGCCGCCTGTATCTTCGTCACAGCAACCTTAAGTTCCTCTTCTGTAGGTAAGTATGTTCTACTTCTTCACTGTAACTTTCACAAAATCACCACAACAGTGCCATGTATCATTATTTCTTATTTTTAATTATACTTTGTCGCCGTCTCCCGCGTTTGCGAGGTAGCGCAAGGAAACAGACGAAAGAAATGGCCCAACCCCCCCCATACACATGTATATACACACGTCCACACACGCAAATATACATACCTACACAGCTTTCCATGGTTTACCCCAGACGCTTCACATGCCTTGATTCAATCCACTGACAGCACGTCAACCCCGGTATACCACATCGCTCCAATTCACTCTATTCCTTGCCTTCCTTTCACCCTCCTGCATGTTCAGGCCCCGATCACACAAAATCTTTTCACTCCATCTTTCCACCTCCAATTTGGTCTCCCTCTTCTCCTCGTTCCCTCCACCTCTGACACATATATCCTCTTGGTCAATCTTTCCTCACTCATTCTCTCCATGTGCCCAAACCACTTCAAAACACCCTCTTCTGCTCTCTCAACCACGCTCTTTTTATTTCCACACATCTCTCTTACCCTTACGTTACTCACTCGATCAAACCACCTCACACCACACATTGTCCTCAAACATCTCATTTCCAGCACATCCATCCTCCTGCGCACAACTCTATCCATAGCCCACGCCTCGCAACCATACAACATTGTTGGAACCACTATTCCTTCAAACATACCCATTTTTGCTTTCCGAGATAATGTTCTCGACTTCCACACATTCTTCAAGGCCCCCAGAATTTTCGCCCCCTCCCCCACCCTATGATCCACTTCCGCTTCCATGGTTCCATCCGCTGCCAGATCCACTCCCAGATATCTAAAACACTTCACTTCCTCCAGTTTTTCTCCATTCAAACTCACCTCCCAATTGACTTGACCCTCAACCCTACTGTACCTAATAACCTTGCTCTTATTCACATTTACTCTTAACTTTCTTCTTCCACACACTTTACCAAACTCAGTCACCAGCTTCTACAGTTTCTCACATGAATCAGCCACCAGCGCTGTATCATCAGCGAACAACAACTGACTCACTTCCCAAGCTCTCTCATCCCCAACAGACTTCATACTTGCCCCTCTTTCCAAAACTCTTGCATTTACCTCCCTAACAACCCCATCCATAAACAAATTAAACAACCATGGAGACATCACACACCCCTGCCGCAAACCTACATTCACTGAGAACCAATCACTTTCCTCTCTTCCTACACGTACACATGCCTTACATCCTCGATAGAAACTTTTCACTGCTTCTAACAACTTTCCTCCCACACCATATATTCTTAATACCTTCCACAGAGCATCTCTATCAACTCTATCATATGCCTTCTCCAGATCCATAAATGCTACATACAAATCCATTTGCTTTTCTAAGTGTTTCTCACATACATTCTTCAAAGCAAACACCTGATCCACACATCCTCTACCACTTCTGAAACCACACTGATCTTCCCCAATCTGATGCTCTGTACATGCCTTCACCCTCTCAATCAATACCCTCCCATATAATTTACCAGGAATACTCAACAAACTTATACCTCTGTAATTTGAGCACTCACTCTTATCCCCTTTGCCTTTGTACAATGGCACTATGCACGCATTCCGCCAATCCTCAGGCACCTCACCATGAGTCATACATACATTAAATAACCTTACCAACCAGTCAACAATACAGTCACCCCCTTTTTTAATAAATTCCACTGCAATACCATCCAAACCTGCTGCCTTGCCGGCTTTCATCTTCCGCAAAGCTTTCACTACCTCTTCTCTGTTTAACAAATCATTTTCCCTAACCCTCTCACTTTGCACACCACCTCGACCAAAACACCCTATATCTGCCACTCTCTCATCAAACACATTCAACAAGCCTTCAAAATACTCACTCCATCTCCTTCTCACATCACCACTACTTGTTATCACCTCCCCATTTGCGCCCTTCACTGAAGTTCCCATTTGCTCCCTTGTCTTACGCACTTTATTTACCTCCTTCCAGAACATCTTTTTATTCTCCCTAAAATTTACTGATAGTCTCTCACCCCAACTCTAATTTGCCCTTTTTTTCACCTCTTGCACCTTTCTCTTGACCTCCTGTCTCTTTCTTTTATACATCTCCCACTCAATTGCATTTTTTCCCTGCAAAAATCGTCCAAATGCCTCTCTCTTCTCTTTCACTAATACTCTTACTTCTTCATCCCACCACTCACAACAGGAGTTGTGGGAGTATGTGATAGAATGTAAGAAAGTAAATTCTCGATTAATATGGGTAAAACTGAAAGTTGATGGAGAGAGGTGGGTGATTATTGGTGCATATGCACCCGGGCATGAGAAGAAAGATCATGAGAGGCAAGTGTTTTGGGAGCAGCTGAATGAGTGTGTTAGTGGTTTTGATGCACGAGACCGGGTTATAGTGATGGGTGATTTGAATGCAAAGGTGAGTAATGTGGCAGTTGAGGGAATAATTGGTATACATGTGGTGTTCAGTGTTGTAAATGGAAATGGTGAAGAGCTTGTAGATTTATGTGCTGAAAAAGGACTGATGATTGGGAATACCTGGTTTAAAAAGCGCGATATACATAAGTATACTTATGTAAGTAGGAGAGATGGCCAGAGAGCGTTATTGGATTACGTGTTAATTGACAGGCGTGCGAAAGAGAGACTTTTGGATGTTAATGTGCTGAGAGGTGCAACTGGAGGGATGTCTGATCATTATCTTGTGGAGGCTAAGGTGAAGATTTGTATGGGTTTTCGGAAAAGAAGAGTAAATGTTGGGGTGAAGAGGGTGGTGAGAGTAAGTGAGCTTGGGAAGGAGACCTGTGTGAGGAAGTACCAGGAGAGACTGAGTACAGAATGGAAAAAGGTGAGAGCAATGGAAGTAAGGGGAGTGGGGGAGGAATGGGATGTATTTAGGGAATCAGTGATGGATTGCGCAAAAGATGCTTGTGGCATGAGAAGAGTGGGAGGTGGGTTGATTAGACATGTATCATGTTTACGGAATATCATTTCCCAATTTTTGTTACCGCGCTTATATAAAGGAATTCAAATAGCAATAGATCATTAGGTCCTGTCGAGGTTGTTGTGAAACGAATTTGCTCATGAAATTATAAACATTATTGAATCTTTCATTTCTGTTATTCTTACGTACTGTTTAACATTGGTGTATTGTATATGGTATTTTGATCCTTCATGCGACTGTGTGAAGAAAAGATCTTGTGATGATAGTGTATCACCCCTTCTGATTCTATTGTGCTCATTAACATGCTGGGATAGGAGATCTTCCTGTCCCAGCATGGGACACAAGTCCTCTAAGGACTTGTGTCCCACGACTCCATGTCACCATGAGGATCCACGTTCTCACACCGTATCTCTTCACAACTGAAATTCCTCATTATCAGATCTCTACAGCCTTTGAGAAGTATGTGTTTCACTGTTTCATGAACCTTCCTGATTATTCCTTCATCTTTATCTTCGTATAATTGCTCTGGTTCATTAGAATTCACAGCGGACCACATGTTACCAACACCAGAATGTAGATCTTCCCTACAGTAACTCTTCCCATCAAGCACTGGGATGGGTGAGCCATCTCCCAATATTTCTTGAAACGTAAGCCTATGCTTCATGAAAAGACCTAACTCTCCTCCTCCTCTTTAGCTTCCTCTTCCTCTTCCTGTGTCTTCTCTTTTGTTTCTTATTCCTGTGTCTTCTCTTTTGTTTCTTATTCCTGTAGAATTTTACGTCTCCACTAATCCAGTAATATCAAGTTTCCTTCCCGTAATTCGATTCCTTGAGCTCCACTCACATCCACTTACCACCAGTCCGTCTGAATTAGCCTACAATATATTCTGGAGGAGTCTGTCATTCCCCTCACTTAAAATTCCTGACCTCTCTGAGGTGCTGGCGGGGGTCGTCCAGGTCTCAAGCCCCTCAAGTCTCGAGTTTTTTGCCTTCTGACTGTATGGCATACTTCCGCCTGGCTCTTCCCTCACTCTGTCATCTCTGACAAATACATCCTTTGGGTTCTATCTCCTTTCTAAGGTTTCCAAGACGGTTGAGGTACTCCTTGTCTACAAGACTCAATGTCGAATGGATTTTTTACTTGTTTTCCCCCTTGTGTCTTCAACATATCTCCTTATTCGCTTTGTCTTTTTTCAGTCACAAGTGTGTGTGTGTGTGTGTGTGTGTGTGTGTGTGTGTGTGTGTCTGTGTATATTTGTGTATGTGTGTGTATGTGTGTGTGTGTGTGTATGTGTGAATTTGCTCATCTCTTATTACTTATTTGTAGGATACGGGGAGGAAAATTTACACTCGTGAGGTCCCATCCCTTGAACATTTTTCCACTAACACAGAACTTTTGATTTCTGCATGTCGCCAGCATGTAGAGTCTCCTCGTCCAGTTAATTTTAATCCTTTACTGTTCCTTTACTGTAGAAGTCTTTATACTTTTTTCTAAAGCGTATCTTGTTCTGCTTCATGTTATGGCCTCTGGTCGTTCTATCTCCTCATTTTCGATGAACTGCTTATTATTGACGTCACTGAACTGGTATAGCAAGGTAAAGGTTGTAAGCAAATCTCCTCTTACTCTTCTCTCTTGTGTAGACAGACAGATTAATGGCCTCTAATCTTTCACTATTATTCGGCTCTTTTAAATTTCTTACCATCTTTGTCGCCCTCCTCTGGACCTTCTCTCTTAGCTCTACGTGTCTCTATAGGTGTGGTGACCAAATCCGAGAAACATTTTTTAGTTTTGGCTTAACATAAGCCAAAGCTTATTGGATATTTCTTCGTTCACGTATTGGACTCCAATTCCAATATTTGACATCCGACCGTTTCTTTACAGTTCTCCCTCTATGGCTTTTGGGACGGTGAACACGAGAGTGACCATAAAAACACGAGAGTAACTACAGTTTTCAATGAAAATTCACTTTCACTACGTTTTACATGTATCAGTGACACAACGTACAGTCACGAGCTAACCTCGATCAAAAGCGACGCCTCTTTGCATGTCACTTGTATACAAGTCCTGGAGCATCTCTTGTTGCCGCCCAGCAATAGTCCTCTAGCATCGCAGAACTGCATTTGTCCAGGTTTCGTGTCTCTATCGCCGAAATTTCTTGATGGAAGCGTTGGCCGTGCTTAACGCTCAGTGCGACGCTGTTAGCCGGAAGAAAGTCCAGGCGAGAGTGAAGGAAAAATTTTCTTCAAGTCAATTTGCGGTCCATTTTCTAATACGATGACAACCGGTTTTCCAAAATTTTCATGTAGTTGTTAGTCTTGATATTTCTTAGAAAGTTGAATGTTACCAATCAAAAAGCATTCCACATTGTCTTCTCGTCATCAATGAGGATATGGTCGATTTGCGCGTCTCTAAGGAGTTCGCTGATCTGTGGACCGACTAAAACACCCTCAATGATTTTCGCATTACTGAGCCTCAGGCATTTCCCACTAAGGTACCTTAGTGCTGACCTATTGTCAACCATAGCCTTAACGAAGTTCTTCATGATGTGCAGAAGCAGTAGCAAAATATTGATGGATTCTACCAGTGGTAGGTGTTGTACGTTCTTGGTTCTTGGTTCCAGCGACTGTCGGGAGGCCCAGTTCCTGTTGTTGTGATGAGAAGTCTTCAGTTGAGTGTCCCAATCACACAGAAAATAGCAAAACTTCATGTACTCCTCCTGCAAGAAAGCAACAATCTCCAAGTCGCCACATAGATGCCATAGGTATTTCCTGTAGTTTACACGGTTCAAAAGATATTTCATGCTGTTAAACGATTCCTTCAAATGGATTGTATGTGAACTGGGATTAACAGCAACATGTGGCCATCATGCAGCAGAAAAGCTTTTACACAACTTTGACGAGTCTATGAAGAGTCTCCTCTCCTCATACTTATGATTAATACTGAGGCTTACCATTAGACCATCTACATGAGGTTACCTTTCTATCTTAAAGGATGGAGCGAAATCTCTCTGGTGGGCACGAAACACAGAAGCTGTCACACTTTCATCAAGGAGATTCCACTGTTGTAGTCTCGAGCCCAACAGTTCTGCCTTAATCTACGACAATTCCAGATTCTGACGAAGTCGCTTGATTCAATGTACGTGATCCTGTGTGGTTCAGTAGAGGTCACGTTAGGTGCGAAATCATGATCTCTTGATGATGATGGTTCACTTGTTTCATGAACTTCGTCATCTTGTTCATCCTCCAATTCCAGGGAAAATGAGTCTGGAGGTTCCAGACCGGGAGTCCCTCACTGTGGGTCACCGGAACACATGGTAGAAGGTATATTCGGACAGCTTAACGTCTACTTTTTGTTCTTGGAAATACCTTGCCGGACTGGAAGCACCATGCAGAAGCAACACTCAGTGACGTGATCTGTCGACTCCCTCCACATCATGGGTATGGTAAAAGGCATCGATCACCTTTTGCGATTCAACCACCTGCGAGGATCTGTTGTACAATCATTACAGCTCGTGTGTGTGGGGGGCTCAACTCTTCTCCCTACAGCCATAGTAAAGATTGTAGGCTTTCCTGATGACCAGGATTATGGCACTCTGATGTGATACAAAAGTCACCTCACCACAAACATAACAAAAATTGTCTGCACTGTTTACGCACTTACGAGACATTCTTGTTTACGTTTGGCAAAGTAATCACTGAACAGTCACTCACACGTGGCCCTCCGCACAACCGGAGCAGAACATTTCAGTAGAATGAAGTAGACCAGCACACGGTTTTGTGTTTGTAAGGAGTTTGGATGCGCTCTGAATGGAGTATTCACAGCCATCGCCACCTCGAATATAGACTTAGGGATATAAAACCACAACTGCTTGACAAGAGCACGATACAAATAGATACTTTGGGGTAAGAAAAAAGTCTTTAGGAAACGAGTACGACACGTGTACTCTAGTCGACACCCCAGAAGGAAATGATAAGCAGGAAGTAGGGAGTGCTCATTACATCATCCACTCCCCTCGCCCTGGGTGTCCGTGTCTTGCCTTAAAGCCTCACAACCACAAAGTCAGCACAAATCGTACATACTGGGACGCATTCCTTATCTGTAAGACTAGAGCCAATTAACAACTTTAAGCGTCACATTCGTACTCAGCGCCTCTACTACAGTACAAGATGACTACTTTCATTTCCGAAGCACTTTGGCTGTTGCTAACTGTTATCTTTTCTATCATATTACAGATCATGTTCGTGAGAGTGATCGCACTTTTCCAGTCTCCTTTCTCAAAGATGACAGTGACTTGTGCCCTATACCATTCTTTTTGATACATTACCTTCCTCCATCGACATGTTGAAATATTACAAGGCACTTTTCAAGGTTGATCAGTTGTTGGGAATCGTAGGGCAGTATTACCTGCCAGGGTCATTAAGGCCGTCAACGTCCAGCTAACTCTACATACATCCACCAATCGGAAAATCCTTAACATAATCATCAGGTGTTAAGATTAATCATCATGTGTTAAGATTAATCATCATGTGTTAAGATTAATTCTAAGATCAACGAACACTTTCACTCTGCCTGTCACTTGTCAGATGTATCTGTACACTTCTTACATGGGAAGAGTTTCTTTACTTCATGTTGAACCTATGTTCTCCAAGACCTCCTACCCGGTTCCATGTCATCCCCAGCCCTTCCATGTCATGGGCGTCGGGGCTATTGTCTTCGAACTTGTCGTTTATTGTGTGTGTGTGTGTGTGTGTGTGTGTGTGTGTGTGTGTGTGTGTGTGTGGTGCAGCAATAGTCAGGGACTCACAGAAATAGAAAACAAAATCAGGCACCGAAAATGAGGTATTGTTGTCATTATCGTGACTGTCATGACCATTTACCCCCTTTGCTGGTGCCTCCCTCCTGCTGTTTACCCTCGTGAGTCAAGTATACAGTTCCAGTCGACGTCAAATTTAGGTGTGTTCCTTCGTGCGATGTGTGGCAGAGGTCGAGAGACAAGTCAGCTTGGCTGACTCCCAACGCCAGAATTGAAGCGGTTCGAATCCGCTTCCTTGCCACGCTTCACTTACCAAAGCCGCTTCCGTGCCCTGCTTCACTTACCCCCATCAGGTATGGAAGGAGGGACGATGTGGTAAACGTGGATCCGTGACCCACGCCGGAACACACTGGATTTATCAGCAACATAAACTCAAGAAGCCTTTTACCAGTGACGTTCACGTCCAATAAACACACCAATCAACGTAATTCCCCCAACCCGCACCTCACCCCACCCGTTTTCTGTTGTATCTCCAATAAGCCCACCAGTCAGCGTAATATCCCCGTTTTCTGTTGTATCCCCCCCCCAAAATGAATATGTTATCACGCAAAATCGCAGCCATCAACTGCTCGACATGATTTAAGCTGCCGTTCCTATAACCCTCTCAGGCTGGCATCCTCACGCCGGACACAGAACGACCGAAATCCACCACTTAACATGTATTATATCCTTAATTAGCAACCATAAAATGAAAGAATTCGGACTCACATATCAACTGGCCAGATTATCTGGGTATCTTGCCCCTCCCGCAAGGTATTCATAATAACCTCGTGTTTCTTAATTAATTCGCTAATGGCCCTAACATATGTAGTAATGCCGTACCTTTACGCTTTATTGGCTCCTTTAATGGGGCCGTAATTATGCCTACTTGATTTTTATTTCCAGTTCTGAGGAGTTTATACTTGACGGGCAGGGAGGCTAGAGCGACTCGCCTCCCAGCGTTTGTTTGGAATGGAGAGAAAACGGGGCTCGAACCGCGGTAGAAAACGATATCACTCAAGGGTCAGATATCAGGGTGTTTCCAAATCACTGCCATAAACACTGGGTTTTCTTAATGACCCTTAGCGATGCGTGTGCTGGATGATATGATAATAATAGTCTTATAATGGTAATTGTTCCAGTAATTATTTCCCCGAATTCTTGGAGTAATGATGACAGTAAAGATTGGGTAATTAATCAAGGAGGCGGGGGTATGGGGAGGGCTGGGTTATTTCACAGAACAAGAGAGTCATTATCGTGCAACAAACGTCGTATTACACTGGTGGGACATGCAAACAATACACAGATTTGCTGCTCATCAACCACTGCAATCCTAGTGAATTTTTTTTCTTTTGGCTCTGAATAATGATGATTTTCAAATAATCATTTAAGTGTAAATGATTCGGTAATTCAGTTGGTGACACAATATTTATATCGTCAGTAGATTCTCCAGCTTCGTTACAAAGAGTAGGGATATATATATATATATATAACATACAAACCTCCAACAGCCAGGATCGAACCCGGGACCCCTGTGCAAGAGGCAGGCATGCTAACCGCTAGGCTATGGGACTCTATAATAGGAAACAACTATTCGAAATACTAAGTACTCGAATACCCTTCGTCTCACAATGGTGAGCAACGGGGTCTATACCGGTTATTTCCGAACAGACGCACATAGCCAGCTGATAGCGTTTTACCTGGTTCGATCCTGGCTGTTGGAGGTTTGTATGTTCAATGAAGGTGCGCGTTCATATGCACTTTATTCGTATTCATATACCTCCGCGTTGTACAGTTAGGTTCGGTAAAACGCTATCAGCTGGCTATGTGCGTCTGTTCGGAAATAACCGGTATAGACCCCGTTGCTCACCATTGTGAGACGAAGGGTATTCGAGTACTCAGTATTTCGAATAGTTGTTTCCTATTATAGAGTCCCATAGCCTAGCGGTTAGCATGCCTGCCTCTTGCACAGGGGTCCCGGGTTCGATCCTGGCTGTAGGAGGTTTGTATGTTCTATGAAGGTGCGCGTTCATATGCACTTTATTCGTATATATATATATGTATATATATATATATATATATATTCCTATTGGTCCACGGGGAAAAGGAAACACGATAAGTTCCCAAGTGCACTTTTGTGTAATAATCAAATCATCAGGGGAAACACAAGAGAGAAATATAAGTCAGTTGATGTACATCGAAGAGACGAAGCTAGGACGCCATTTGGTAAACATGTGATTGTCCAAAACATACAACGAGCGTTCATAAACTTATCATTTTACAATAATTAATCAACAATAAAGTTATCTAATTTGTATAGACCATCACTAATATTAAGATTATAATCCCTTGTGTATGTAATAATAGAAGATCCAATGATATTTCTCTTGGTACTAGAGTTAGAGTTAATAACTGAGATGGCATTACTCCATTCAATACAATGATCATAGTTTTTAACGTGATCAAAGAAGGCATTTGATTCTTGTCCCATTCTTATACTATATTCACGTTGCTTAAGTCTAACAGAAAGATCCTCACCAATCTGACCAACAGAAGATTTATCAATTTCCACATGGCACTTTATAGATGCATCCAAGAGAATTTTCTGGTGAGTTCCTGATTAAGATATTCTTTATAGTATTATTGTTGCTAAAGGTAACATTTACATTAAAGAATTTAAGCATTATGGGAAGTAAAGTGAAATCATTATTAAAAGGGATAACTAAAAGATTCTTGGTGTCAATGGGAGGTTTGGGCTCAACTCTATAAAATGATTTCTTTGCTAACTTAAGGGATTTATCAATGAAAGATCTGGGTACTTTAACTTAGATCTAATAGAAATATCTTCTCAAACTCATCAATAAACTCTGGACTGCAAATACGTAATGCCCTAAGGAACATAGATTGAAATGATGATCTAACTCTGTCATGTTGAAATGAGTAATAATGGATATATGATCATAGATAGATTGGTAGGTTTTCTCTATATGCTAAACTTAAACTTGTTTCCTTGCCTATGGATCGTGCAATCTAAAAATGGTAACATACAATTATTTTCATTTTCTACAGTAAATTTGATGGAAGGTACTAAATTGATAAGGGGAGAAATATTTGTAAATTTTCATTTGTTGGCCAAACACAAAGAACATCATCTACATACCTAAACCAAACTGCATTAGAAGGTAGGATATCCTTTAGTAATTTTCTTTCAAAAAATTCTATATAAAGATTTCTTAGTACAGGTGAAAGAGGGTTACCCATCGCCATACCAAATTTTGAGAAGGATAATCTCCATTGAATTGAAATACACAGTCTTTTATACACAATTTTATCAGTTCAATGAAAACAGACTTTGAAACAGGTAAATGAATATCATCCAAGACATCAAATTGATATTCTAAAAGGTCATTAACTGTAACTTTATTGATCATGAGTTTTAGAGGATATATTATTGGATCTAAGTTAAAGTACCCTAGATCTTTCAGCGATAAATCCCATAAGTTAGTAAAGAAATCATTTTATAGAGTTGAGCCCAAACCTCCTATTGACACCAAGAATCTTTTAGTTATCCCTTTTGATAATAATTTCACTTCCCATGTTGCTTAAATCCTTTAATGTAAATGTTACCTTTAGCAACAATAATACTACAAAGAATATATTAATCAGGAATTCACCAGAAAGTTCTCTTGGATGCATCTATAAAGTGCCATGTGGAAATTGTGATAAATTTTATGTTGGTCATACTGGCAAGGATCTTTCTGTTATACTTAAGCAACATGAATATAGTATAAGAACGGGACAAGAATCAAATGCCTTATTTAATCACGTTAAAAACTATTATCATTGTATTGACTGGAGTAATGCCATATCAGTTATTAACTCTAACTCTATTACCAAGAGAAATGTCATTGAATCTTCTATTGTTGAATACACAAAGAATTATAATCCTGATATTAGTGATGGTCTGTACAAATTAGATAACTTTATTGATGATAGAATTTGTAAAATGTTAAGTCTGTGAACGCTCGTTGTATGTTTTGGACAATCACGTGTTTACCAAATGGCGTCCTGGCTTCGTCTCTTCGATGTATATCAACTGACTTATATTTCTCTCTTGTGTCTCCCCTGATGATGTGATTATTACACGAAAGTGCACTTGGGAACTTATCGTGTCTCATTTTCTCCATGGACTCATAGGAATATCTTGATCACGCGCAAAATTGTGATCCTTTCCAATATATATATATATATATATATATATATATATATATATATATATATATATATATATATATATATAAAATATTCATTAGTTTATTATAGTTTTTCGCTGTCTCCCGCGTTAGGGAGGTATCGCAAGGAAACAGACGACAAGGAAAACCCACCCACATACACATGTATATACATAAACGCCCACACACGCACGTATACATACCTATACATTTCAACGTATACATACATATACATACACAGACATCTACATATATACACATGTACATATTCATACATGCTACCCTCATCCCTCCTCGTCGCCACCCCGCCACACATGAAATGACAACCCCCTCTCCCGCGTGCGCGAGGTAGCGCTAAAAAAAGAAAACAGAGGCCACATTTTTTCACACTCAGTCACTAGTTGTCATGTGTAATGCACCGAAACCACAGTTCCCTTTCCACATCCAGGCCCCACAAAACTTTCCATGGTTTACCCCAGACGCTTCACATGCCCTGGTTCAATCCAATTTCAGCACGTCAAACCCGGTATACCACATCGTTCCGGTTTACTCTATTCCTTGCACGCCTGTCACCCTCCTGTATGATCATGCCCCGATCGCTCAAAACCTTTTTCACTCCATCCTTCCACCTCCAATTTGGTCTCCCACTTCTCGTTCCCTCCACCTCTGACACATATATCCTCTTTGTCAATCTTTCCTCAGTCATTCTCTCCATGTGACCAAACCATTTCAAAACACCCTCTTCTGCTCTCTCAATCACACTCTTTTTATTACCACACATCTCTCTTACCCTTTCATTACTTACTCTATCAAACCACCTCACACCACATATTATCTTCAAGTCCTCAAACATCTCATTTCCAACACATCCACCCTCCTCCGCACAACTTGATCTATAGCCCTCGCCTCGCATCTTTTGCATTTACATTTCCCTGCTACTGGAAGTAGCGCAGCCTGATCTCAAGTGTTAGTTATAGAGCTGGCGTTACGTGGAACACCAGACAATGTAAACTGTCCTTTGTACTCAAGTATACTTGGAGGAGGCCTAAGTTACTTTCCTGCTGAACTGACAACATGTGCCCACATTTCTCCACTCTGACAAACCTTAGTGTCATAGCTATGTGATGTCCGACTCCAAGTTCGGACTGTTCACATCGACTACCAGTTCGACCCCAAGTTCAGACTGCTGGCGTCGACTGCCTCACAAGATCTCTCAGCCCGTGATGATGAAGGTCAACGTTAACAACGTGTGCCAGTCATGCACGATCAGTGGGAAGATAAAATATCTGAACGTTGGAGGGACGTGTATACTAGGAACCAAGACTACATGAGAGGCGATGCTGAACTCTACAGCAGCCAGAGGTCGGCGAATGACCACCTAACCCAGCAACAGAAGCCGATTGCCAAAAACCCGATCCTGCGGGTTGCAGCAGCAGATGCAAGTCAACCTGACCCAGCAATGGAAGCCGCAGCTGCAGTAGCAGCAGGTAACGTGGTAAAGACAGTGCCTGGAGAAGGATAAGAGCAGCAGACAGCTGCCTGAACGAACAGCGGCATTACCAGGTACGTCATCAGACAGAAACTGTAGTTAATGTGGCCCGGGAATTTGCAGGCGCAGGAGTAACGAGAAGACCCGCGCGAGCAGCAACTCTTACCAGAGGGAGGAACCGGTAAGTCAGAACACCACAGCAGCTGCTCGGCTGCTGCCAGGGGGAACAGGTAGACCGAAATGATCTTGACCACCTGGGTGTTACAGGCAGAATCAAAACATGACGGCTGGGCTGCATCATGGGTATAAGGTAGCAGATGCGAACAAGTATCCCAACTACTGGATGAGCCAAGCCAAATTGAAGCCATGATATAAACCAGAGAGATGAGTTTGGACTGTGGTGACTTGTCAGGTATCTGACACCATACGAAAGCACGAGGGTTCCTGTATGCGTGTAGGGAAGGGGACCTGTAAGTTTGGCCAGTGAGCACTAACCATGCGAAATCGCTAGGAATTCCATGTTTGTGTGTGTGTGTGTGTGTGTGTGTGTGTGTGTGTGTGTGTGTGTGTGTGTGTGAAGGGTGGGGTACCTGAAGCCTTAGGTGTGTGTATCATCGCCAGGAACCAGCCATACTTGGAAACACAGGTGGATCCTTTATGCTGAAATCAGCAGAAGGTTAGCGGAACGACGTCGCAAATTTGACTCAGTTGAATTAGTGAAGGAGGAGAGCGATTACGACGGTGACTTGTGAAACATTTCTCTTGGATGAGGAGTCACCCTGGCCCTTCGTCTATGTATAACGGTCAGCGTTGCTGACACATGCATTTACGAGCTGTCTAAGGTCGAGCGCATAAGTTCGGATCCTGAATACGGCATTCTATTCACAGTCACCCCACCTGTTCATCTATCCTAGAGGTTGGTCAGTGAAATATATATATATATGTATATATATGAATATATATATATATATATATATAGGAGAGAGAGAGAGAGAGAGAGAGAGAGAGAGAGAGAGAGAGAGAGAGAGAGAGAGAGAGAGAGAGAGAGAGAGCGTTCATAAGGTGGTTTTAATTAGAGCATTCAGTTGCCCGTGCCGTCTCAGCAAACATAAAAAACGTAACAAGAAACCTGTTATAATATCTGGGACGCTGATCATTTCCATCCATTCTTTTTCCTTCTTACTAAAGCAAAACTTTTATACCTTCACAAATAACATCGTGGCAACCGCTAGCCAAGCGCAACTGAAGAAACTTTATCTAGAAACAATGAATTACTGGCCTTCCATAAGTTCTCCTTTGTTCTAATTATCACAGAATTCCGTCGGATCTTAACTTAAAGGACACTCGAGCAGCCTTTGAGTTATAGGGAACCTGGAAGACGCTGGAAGAGTGCGCTGCACAAAAGGCCATGTCCTCAAAGGGGCCAAGGCTGGATATCCTTGAGCTCTTGTCATGGACGAGTGAACCTCTTTCGGAACCATGTAGGGCGCACAGCAGGAACGTTAAGGACACCTCCCACCAGAGGAAGGTCTACCAGGACAAGTTCAGAAACTGTGGGTCAGGGAGGAAAAATATATTTAAACATATACTGGGGAAGTATGCAACTGGATGGGGTGACTTCGGTGATGGCCATCTGCTGCCTCCATCATAAACTTAGCTCATAGTTTTTTTCAGCTGCTGTTGATGTTAACATCTACTAGATTGCTAACAGTGAATATCCTAACACTCTGCTATATTACAGTGTGAGCGTTTATACTTATTGGTGAGACTATGAATTTCGTGATGGATTGTATTCACCCTATCTCTATACAGGCAAATTCTATACAGGAATTAGACCAATCCTCAGGCACCTCACACGATCCATACACACACTGAAAATCCTAACGAAGCAATCAACAACGCACTCACCTCCCTTCTGAAGAAATTCATCTGCAGTACCGTCCACTCCAGTCGCATTGCCGCATTTCATCTTACGCAAGTCTTTCACGAAACCACCTGCCATGATTCTCTTACTTCGCATACTTCCTCGACGCAAACACCCTGTTTCTGCCACCTTATCACCAAATACATTCAACAGTCCTTCAAAGTACACGCTCCATATCCTCTTCACCTCATCACTGTCTGTTACCACTTCCCCATTTGTCCATTTCACCGAAGTTCCCATTTGTTCTCTTGTTTTTCTCACACTATTAACCTCCTTCCAAAACATCTTACCTACCTGAAGTTTTCTGATATTCGCTCACCGCAACTCTCATTTTTCCCTTGTTTTCAACTCCTCACCTCCTTTTGGCCTCCCGCCGCTTCTCCTTTTACATATCCCACTCACTAGTGCTTTTTCCCTGTATATAACATCCATACATCTCTTTCGCTAACAACTGTATTTCGTTATCCCACTACTCATTACCCTTTCTCACCTGCCCATCTCCCACCTCCCGCATACAACCATCTTCTCTCGCACATACCTGCAATGCTTTCTTAAACACCTCCCATTCTTCACCCAATCCCCTAGCATTATTTACTGTCACCAGTTGCCTTTCTATACTCAATATCGCCTGTTATGTCTTCATGCAAGCCACTTCCACTCGCTCACTCAGCACATTCATACCCAAGACTCTCTCCTTTGCATGTTTATTGATTAGTGGGTAGTCCGATAAAGCCCTCTTACCATGTCTGCTACTCCACGTATCATTACTATGTCATTTTTTTAAAACAGGTATACCTATTCACCAGTCTTTTTTCAGTACATAACTCTACATGTTGATCATCATTTCCATTCACATCACTGAATACCTCCTACACCCCAGTCACATTACTCACTTTCGAATTCAAATAACCCATCACTAATACCCGGTCTTTCACATCAAAGCTAATGATACACACACTCAGCTGCTCCCAAAATGCTTGCCTCCCTTCGTCATCCATCTCGTAGTCAGCTTCATAAACACTAATTACAATCACCCACCTCAAATAATTCATTCTTATACTCTCTGACATATTCCTCTAACCCCTCATTCAGGAGCAATGTTACCCATGTTGTAACCCCTCGCTCTCACTCTCACACTAATCCATGGCTTTACTACTAAGAGATTCCCAAACCATTCGTCCACCTGAGCCTTGAGCTTCGTTTCACTCAGAGTCAGAACATCCAGGTTCCTTTCCTCAAAATTCTACCTATCTCTCCTATCGTATCTTGTCTACATCCACACACATTCAGACACTCCAGCCAGAACCTTCGAGGACGATGAGCACTCCTCGCTTGGCTCCTTCTGTTCCAACTTTTGAACAACTGAAATGAAAGAAGGGGAGGGTTTCCAGCCCCCACTCCAGCCCATCTTAGTCGCCGTTTACGACACAAGGAAATATATTGGAGGTATTCTTTCTCCTCTATCCTCAGGGATATATATATATATATATATATATATATATATATATATATATATATATATATATATATATATATATATATATATATATATTTTTTTTTTTTTTTTTTTTTTAATACTATTCGCCATTTCCCGCGATAGCGAGGTAGCATCAAGAACAGAGGACTGGGCCTCTGAGGGAATATCCTCACCTGGCCCTCTTCTCTGTTCCTTTTTGGAAAAAAAAAAAAAAAACGAGAGGGAAGGATTTCCAGCCCCCCGCTCCCTTCCCTTTTAGTCGCCTTCTACGACACGCAGGAATACGTGGGAAGTATTCTTTCTCCCCTATCCCCAGGGATAATATATATATATATATATATATATATATATATATATATATATATATATATATATATATATATATATAAATGTATGTGCGTTGTGTGTGTGTGTGTAAAGGAAATTCCAATGTCTATTTTGGAAATCAGAGAGACAGAATATAATTAGCACCTTTGGTCATTAAACAGAAAACGAAGTGGTGGACTGCACAACCACTGGTATTAAAGTTAAGTCACTTCTCCGCTGCGACAATACATTCTCGCCATTCTTTCTCCCCCATGTGTAATTAGGATGTCATTTAAGATCATAATTACAATGTAAGATTATTAACAGTCCTATAAAGACCTTTTCCTTATTACTATTACAAATGGAAATTAGTGACTAGATATTTATGTTCTTCCACGCCTCCTTTGGTCACACGTTAGTGGTCTGTGGGAAGCAGGTCTGCCTGTTTCCAGCTGAGTCTTCATGCAATTTTCGTCTGTCCTCCTTTTTCTGTATACTAACACACACACACGCACACACACACACACACACACACTCACACACACACTCACACACACACGGACACACATATATAGGCATATATATATATATATATATATATATATATATATATATATATATATATATATATATATATATATATATATACAAAAACAGTCATATACGTACATACACATGTACATAATTCATACTGACTGCTCTTATTCATTTCCATCGCCACCTCGCCACACATGAAATAACAATCCCTCCCCCCTCATGTGTGCGAAGTAGCGCTAGGAAGAGACAAAAAGAGCCACATTCGTTCACCACAGCTCCGTTTCCACATAAAGGCCCCACAAAACTTTTTATGGTTTACCCCAGACACTTCACATGACCTGGTTCAATCCATTGACAGCACGTCTACCCCGGTATACCACATCGTTCCAATTCACTCTAATCCCTGCACGCCTTTCACCCTCCTGCATGTTCAGGCCCCGATCACTCAAAATCTTTTTCACTCCATCTTTCCACCTCCAATTTGGTCTCCCAGTTCTCCTCGTTCCCTCCACCTCTGACACATATATCCTCTAGGTCAATCTTTCCTCACTCATTCTCTCCATGTGCCCAAACCATTTAAAAACACCCTCTTCTGCTCTCTCAACCACACTCATTTTATTACCCTTTTTATTACGCTTTTATTACTTACTCGGTCAAACCACCTCACACCACATATTGTCCTCAAACATCTCATTTCCAGCACATCCACCCTCCTCCGCACAACTTTATCCATAGCCCACGCCTCGCAACCATATAACATTGTTGGAACCACTATTCCTCCAAACATACCCATTTTTGCTCTCCGAGATAATGTTCTCGACTTCCACACTTTCTCAACGCTCCCAGAATTTTCGCCCCCTCCCCCACCCTATGATTCACTTCCGCTTCCATGGCTCCATCCGCTGCCAAATCCACTCCCAGATATCCAAAATACTTCACTTACTCCAGTTTTTCTCCATTTAAACTTGCCTCCCAATTGACTTGACCCTCAACCCTACTGTACCTAATAACCTTGCTCTTATTCACATTTACTCTCAGCTTTCTTCTTTCACACACTTTACCAAACTCAGTCACCAGCTTCTAAAGTTTCTCACATGAATCAGCCACCAGCGCTGTATCATTAGCGAACAACAACTGACGCATTTCTCAAGCTCTCTCATCCACAACAGACTGCATACTTGCCCCTCTTTCCAAAACTCTTGCATTCACCTTCCTAACAACCCCATCCATAAACAAATCAAACAACCATGGAGACATCACACACCCCTGCCGCAAACCTACATTCACTGAGAACCAATCACTTTCCTCTCTTCCTACACGTACATATGCCTTACCTCCTCTATAAAAACTTTTCACTGCTTCTAACAACTTGCCTCCCACGCCATATATTCTTAATACCTTCCACAGAGCATCTCTATCAACTCTATCATATGCCTTCTCCAGATCCATAAATGCTACATACAAATCCATTTGCTTTTCTAAGTATTTCTCACATACATTCTTCAAAGCAAACACCTGATCCACACATCCTCTACCACTTCTGAAACCACACTGCTCTTCCCCAATCTGATGCTAAACACATGCCTTCACCCTCTCAATGAGTTCCCTCTCATATAATTTCCCAGGAATACTCAACAAACTTATACCTCTGTAGTTTGAGCACTCACTTTTATCCCCTTTGCCTTTGTACAATGGCACTATGCAATCATTCCGCCAATCCTCAGGCACCTCACCATGAGTCATACATACATTAAATAACCTTACCAACCAGTCAACAATACAGTCACCCCCTTTTTTAATAAATTCCACTGCAATACCATCCAAACCTGCTGCCTTGCCGTCTTTCATCTTCCGCAAAGCTTTTACAACCTCTTCTCTGTTTAGCAAATAATTTTCCCTAACCATCTCACTTTGCACACCACCTCGACCAAAACACCCTACATCTGCCAGTGTATCATCAAACACATTCGACAGACCTTTAAAATACTAACTCCATCTCCTCACATCACCACTACTTGTTATCACCTCCCCACTAGCCCCCTTCATTGATGTTCCCATTTGTTCCCTCGTCTTACGCACTTTATTTGCCTCCTTCCAAAAAATCTTTTTATTCTCTCTAAAATTAATGATACTCTCTCACCCCAACTCTCACTTGCCCTCTTTTTCACCTCTTGGACCCTTTTCTTGACCTCCTGTCTCTTTCTTTTATACATTTCCCAGTCAGTTGCATTATTTCCCTGCAAAAATCGTCCAAATGCTTCTCTCTTCTCTTTCACTAATAATCTTACTTCTTCATCCCACCACCCACTACCCTTTCTAATCTGCCCACCTCCCACGCTTCACATGTCACAAGTATCTTTTGAGCAAACCATCACTGCTTCCCTAAATACATCCCATTCCTCCCCCACTCCCCTTACGTCCTTTGTTCTCACCTTTTTCCATTCTGTACTAAGTCTCTCCTGGTACTTCCTCACACAAGTTTCCTTCCTAAGCTCACTTACTCTCACCACTCTCTTCACCCCAACATTCTCTTTTCTTTTCTGAAAACCTTCGCCTCCACAAGATAATGATCAGACATCCCTCCAGTTGCCCCTCTCAGCACTTTCACATCCAAAAGTCTCTCTTTCGCGCGCCTATCAATTAACACGTAATCGAATAACGCTCTCTGGACATCTCTCCTACTTACATACGTATACTTATGTATATCTCTCTTTTAAACCAAGTATATCCCTAGGTATATCCTTGAGGATAGGGGAGAAAGAATACTTCCCATGCATTCCTCACATGTCGTAGAAAGTGACTATAGCGGACGGGAGCGGGGGGCGAGAAACCCTCCCCTCCTTGTATTTCAACTTTCTAAAAGGGGGAAACAGAAAAAGGAGTCACGTGGGGAGTGCTCATCCTTCTCGAAGGCTCAGATTTGGGCGTCTAAATGTGTGTGGATGTCACCATGATGAGAAAAAAAGGAGAGAAAGGTAGTATGTTTGAGGAAAGGAACCTGGATGTTTTTGCTCTGAGTGAAACGAAGTTCAAGGGTAAAGGGGAAGAGTGGTTTGGGAATGTTTTGGGAGTACAGTCAGGGGTTAGTGAGAGGACAAGAGCAAGGGAAGGAGTAGCAGTACTCCTGAAACAGGAGTTGTGGGAGTATGTAATAGAGTGTAAGAAAGTAAACTCTAGATTGATATGGGTAAAAGTGAAAGTCGATGGAGAGAGAGATGGGTGATTATTGGTGCATATGCACATGGGGATGATAAGAAAGATCATGAGAGGCAAGTGTTTTGGGAGCAGCTGAATGAGCGTGTTAGTAGTTTTGATGCACGAAACCGGGTTATTATAGTGATGGGTGATTTGAATGCAAAGGTGAGTAATGTGGCGGTTGAGGGAATAATTGGTGTACATGGGGTGTTCAGTGTTGTAAATAGAAATGGTGAAGAGCTTGTAGATTCATATGCTGAAAAAGGACTGCTGATATATATATATATATATATATATATATATATATATATATATATATATATATATATATATATATATATATATATATATTTCTTTTTTTTTTATACTTTGTCGCTGTCTCCCGCGTTTGCGAGGTAGCGCAAGGAAACAGACGAAAGAAATGGCCCAACCCACCCCCCCATACACATGTATATACATACATCCACACACGCAAATATACATACCTACACAGCTTTCCATGGTTTACCCCAGACGCTTCACATGCCCTGATTCAATACACTGACAGCACGTCAACCCCGGTATACCACATCGCTCCAATTCACTCTATTCCTTGCCCTCCTTTCACCCTCCTGCATGTTCAGGCCCCGATCACACAAAATCTTTTTCACTCCATCTTTCCACCTCCAATTTGGTCTCCCTCTTCTCCTCGTTCCCTCCACCTCCGACACATATATCCTCTTGGTCAATCTTTCCTCGCTCATCCTCTCCATGTGCCCAAACCATTTCAAAACACCCTCTTCTGCTCTCTCAACCACGTTCTTTTTATTTCCACACATCTCTCTTACCCTTACGTTACTCACTCGATCAAACCACCTCACACCACACATTGTCCTCAAACATCTCATTTCCAGCACATCCATCCTCCTGCGCACAACTCTATCCATAGCCCACGCCTCGCAACCATACAACATTGTTGGAACCACTATTCCTTCAAACATACCCATTTTTGCTTTCCGAGATAATGTTCTCGACTTCCACACATTCTTCAAGGCCCCCAGAATTTTCGCCCCCTCCCCCACCCTATGATCCACTTCCGCTTCCATGGTTCCATCCGCTGCCAGATCCACTCCCAGATATCTAAAACACTTCACTTCCTCCAGTTTTTCTCCATTCAAACTCACCTCCCAATTGACTTGACCCTCAACCCTACTGTACCTAATAACCTTGCTCTTATTCACATTTACTCTTAACTTTCTTCTTCCACACACTTTACCAAACTCCGTCACCAGCTTCTGCAGTTTCTCACATGAATCAGCCACCAGCGCTGTATCATCAGCGAACAACAACTGACTCACTTCCCAAGCTCTCTCATCCCCAACAGACTTCATACTTGCCCCTCTTTCCAAAACTCTTGCATTTACCTCCCTAACAACCCCATCCATAAACAAATTAAACAACCATGGAGACATCACACACCCCTGCCGCAAACCTACATTCACTGAGAACCAATCACTTTCCTCTCTTCCTACACGTACACATGCCTTACATTCTCGATAAAAACTTTTCACTGCTTCTAACAACTTTCCTCCCACACCATATATTCTTAATACCTTCCACAGAGCATCTCTATCAACTCTATCATATGCCTTCTCCAGATCCATAAATGCTACATACAAATCCATTTGCTTTTCTAAGTATTTCTCACATACATTCTTCAAAGCAAACACCTGATCCACACATCCTCTACCACTTCTGAAACCACACTGCTCTTCCCCAATCTGATGCTCTGTACATGCCTTCACCCTCTCAATCAATATATATATATATATATATATATATATATATATATATATATATATATATATATATATATATATATGTATATTTTCAAACTATTCGCCACATCCCTCGTTAGCAAGGTAGCGTTAAGAACAGAGGACTGGGTCTCTGAGGGAATATCCTCACCTGGCCCCCTTCTCTGTTCCTTCTTTTGGAAAATTAAAAAAAAAAACGAGAGGGAAGGATTTCTAGCCCCCTGCTCCCTCCCCTTTTAGTCGCCTTCTACGACACGCAGGGAATACGTGGGAAGTATTCTTTCTCCCCTATCCCCAGGGATATATGTATATATATATATATATATATATATATATATATATATATATATATATATATATATATATATATATATATATATATATATATGTGTGTGTGTGTGTGTGTGTGTGTGTGTGTGTGTGTGTGTGTGTGTGTGATACACGTTTACGTTTCCCCTGGATAACAAAATAATGCCAGGAACACACGAAGAAATGGCCTTATTTGATTACATCCATTCTCTCAAGCTTTCATGTGAAATGCACTGAAACCTGGCCCTACTGACTTCCATGCTTCACCCGGGCCTATTCATATGCCATGGTTCAGTCCATTTACAGCACGTCGACCTCCGTATACCACATAGTTCCGATTCACTCTATCTGTTTAACGCCTTTTACGTAAACCTCCTGCATTTTCAGGACTTGAGTATTCACAGTCATATTAATTCCATCCTCCTAGCTCTGATTTTGGTCCCCCACTTCTTGTCCCCTCCACTTCAGCACCTCTGACACATGTATCCTCTTTGTCAACTTTCTCACGCATTCGCTCCATCATGACCACTTCAACACATACTCTCCAGCTTCCTCTCGACCATCCCTACTCACACCACATATTGTCCTCATGCATTCATCTCCGACACCTCCACCCTCCTTAGCACATCTTCGTGTATAATCCATGTCCCTCACCCATACAACATCACTGGAATTACTATACCTTCAAACGTGCCCATTTTCGCCTCCCTGATAAAGGCATCTCCTTCCACAGTTTTCTCATTGCTGCTTCCAGTCCCTTCGCTCCCTCACCCACCCTATGATCCTCCCATGCTCCCATGGTTCCATTCGATGTCATGTCCACTTTCAGGTATTGATATACCCTACTTCCTCCTTATAAAGATATGTTGTTTGTCCTTTTCCATTTCCATTCCCTAGCAACATCTTGAGCAGTATTATATCGTTTACCCCTTTCAACTTTCATTATCAAGGACTTCTTGAGAAGTACTTCAGAAAGTTTGTCAAATGTGTCTGCACACATATTCAGCACATATGCTGAAACTTTAAAAGGACCACGAGCCTTGCTTGGGTCAAGAGTTTTTAGAATTCTGTCTTTTTTAAATACATGGAACTTATGAACTTGTCATCCATACATCCATCTCCTCTGATATCCTTACATCATCCTCCACAACTCCTCCCACAGAATCTCTTGATTTACTCAACTGATCTTAACAGGCAATATACTTTTAATGAATCCTTGGAAAAGTTTTGGATTTTTCTCCAGCCTTATCCATAATGTTCTTTTCAGAATCTCTCTCTTCCTCCTCCCTTAACCTTGCTATACTCGTTCTTTGCTTATATCTTACAAATGCTGGATGGATGGAGTTCCGCCTATACCTTTGTCACACCACATCTGTATTTGAGGTTGGAGGTACCCATGTTCCTACCCCTTCGTTTCAAATTTCACAAAACCTGCAATGGTTGCTATAGATAGCAGAAAGGTGGCCATGGAAGATGAAATCCGCTAAGGACAGTATTACGACTAACCTGACAAAGCAATTAATCCTTAAAATGATACGGCGCTGAAGCATCTCCAACAATGCGTATTGTCATTACTTCAGCTTCACCTCATTATCCTTACGTACCTCTGTATGTATGTCCCCAGCTGGTCTGTCCCACTACATCATCCTTCATGCTCTGCATCTGTTGACCAGCTTACAAAATTGCGGCTGATGAACCCGTCCCTGCCCAATATTTGCAACAGATTTTGTATGTGTTGTCAGCTCTTCTTCAGGCTGAACGCCGTCTAGGACATCTAAAATAGATCCATCTGACGGTCTGCTTCAAAATATTCATCCTTCCTCTATACCTTCTAAATTTCCTCAGGTGATCTGATGTACGTTTGTACTGTATGATTATATTTCTAATTTCTTTGAATTCTTCTCTCATCTCATTACGCCTTGCATGATCTTTGAACTGATTCCTCAGTTTATTTCTTCTTCTAGTTATCTTGATATCCGATCCTGTTGTTTTGATAATTCTAAATTTCATCCCGAAGCTATTGTTTTCTGGTAATCCATCCCTTATTTCTTCCTCTTGTCTTTTATTTGAGGATGTAATCACAACCGACTATTTTGATACTTTCCCTTGTTCGAATCTGCATATGTTTAAAATCAAAATGAAACCTGAAAAAAAGATTAACTTTAACCGGCTTAGCTTCACATGCTTTTGATAACTGGCTTACCTTAGAGTGGCTCGTAGGTTTGTTTGTCTGTCTGTCTGTTTATAGGTTAATCTCTATTTTCTTTCTCAGACAGTGAATAAGGTCATGTATAGTTCATCCAATCAATAGGAACAAAAGTAATATAGCTTATTGCCACGAAAATAACATATATACAGAAACGATTTTAAATCACATCAGCCTGCAGTATCCCCATTTGGTTACAGATACTTTACTATCTCCAGTTTACACGCAGTTTTCTTTTTAAGTTGGAGGCTCCAGTCACAGACAAAAGTCCACATCACGACCGGGACTTAGTTAAGATACTGGTAGGTTAATGAAAAGGAAAAAAAGAAGAGACAAGGGTAAGTGTTTGGGAATTTTGGAGGAAATGAAAAACCTGTCTTTTAGAACGAAACATCATCTTTCTAGTAAGTCTTTGATCGACTTACTGACTCTTCCCATGTCAGTCACTCCATATGTTTGGATATCATTTAAATCAACATTAAAGCTTTCGGTTGACTGAAGTTGCCAGCAATCCTGGGAGCTCGATTTTGAATCTAAGATCTACCATTTCCAAGTGCCATTAAACTCCTGCTAACTGGAACAATTGAAGCTTTTATCTGAAATGTACATCATCTAGGGGCCCTTCACCCTTCCTCTTTCACTACCCCGCTCCTGTTACTACATCATGGTAGGCTTGATGGCTGTAGACCCTCCTAGTCATGCAGCCTTGGTGCCTCTGTACTCAACTGGTTGTTGATGGTGTGTGTGTGTGTGTGTGTGTGTGTGTGTGTGTGTGTGTTTGTGTGTGAATATCAATGCAATGTTCATTATTCCTCCAAGTCACTACCACATGTACTTTCTGCCACATGCACACACGTACATGTGCGTCACAACAAGTCAGACGACCTACCCTCCCCCATCAGCTGACTCTGTAATGACAATGTTGAACCGTCGGCGGCTTCACCATGGGTCATTGTTTAGGAAAATCTCGATCATATCGTGTGAGGAACAACGAGCAATATCCAGCACTTTGGAGAAACGACAAGAAATATCCAGCACTTTGGAGAAACGACAAGAAATATCCAGCACTTTGGAGAAACGACAAGAAATATCCAGCACTTTGGGGAAACGACAAGAAATATCCAGCACTTTGGAGAAACGACAAGAAATATCCAGCACTTTGGAGAAACGATAAGAAATATCCAGCACTTTGGAGAGACGACAAGAAATATCCAGCACTTTGGGGAAACGACAAGAAATATCCAGCACTTTGGAGAAACGACAAGAAATATCCAGCACTTTGGGGAAACGACAAGAAATATCCAGCACTTTGGAGAAACGACAAGAAATATCCAGCACTTTGGAGAAACGACAAGAAATATCCAGCACTTTGGAGAAACGACAAGAAATATCCAGCACTTTGGAGAAACGACAAGAAATATCCAGCACTTTGGAGAAACGACAAGAAATATCCAGCACTTTGGAGAGACGACAAGATATATTCAATCATTAGTGTTCCAGTTCACTTAAAAGATACAAACTCTTCTAATCAGTTGTGTTCATAATTTGTTACAGAACTTGGCTTATGCCATATCCTAGTTACGTACAAACTGTTTTCGTATTTGATCCAAAATACTCACTTTATCGGGATGAAAGGCAATGGGAACCCAGTGTCCATCGTATGGAAACTCTTCTTCTAAGATTAGATCGTCCATATGAAATGATAATGCCTTAAGGAGTCTCGGGGTCTATACTGCCAAACTGACTTCAAGACATACGTGAATGAGAAATTACTACCAACTGAAATAAGGAAAAATATTGAAGTCTGAGATCATATTGTCTGCTTCATTAATCACTCTTTCTTTATAACTTACTCTATAATTGATTGTTCGAACACTTGCTGAGTCAAAAGAATTGAAAATATAATAAAACTTTTAAACAGAAATATGAAAATTGTGGTTAGGTATTAGGTAACAGGGGACATTGTGTACTTTTTCTCCCAGTATAACAGCTTAAGGTCTTACATCTTAGTAATTCATAGGAGGGGAGGGAAACTAAGGAGACCCCTTGAAGAGATTCTAAGATGGAGGGAGGAAATGAAGGCGGAAGGGAGAGGGAGGGTAATTACTCCTTGACGCCTCATGGAACACACCCTCCAAACCTCACCCTGACGTCCTGTGTTTGAGTATGTTGTGCGTCCATAATACCTCAGCATGTCTGGTCACTTGTCCTCCATGACCAAAAGCCTCTCATAACACCTGCAGTAGTCCAAGGTAGCCTCATGCCTCATTATAAGACCGGTGATGGTGAAGACTTATAATAATCACCTGACGATAAACACAGCAGTATCTTGGAAGGACAGGTGATTAATCAAGGAAGTACAGCGGGCAGGCAGATGGGTTTGATCTGGCGGGATTAATAGTGACAGCTGGACGGCCTGCCAGACCCTGCCGCTTTGATGGCCACCTGCCGAGGGCGCCTGGTGACGCTCATACTGATGAGGTAAGCTGTCATGGCTGGCTTACGCTACAGCAGGCACGTCACTATTGCTGACACCTTTACTATATATATATATATATATATATATATATATATATATATATATATATATATATATATATGTATATATTATGTATATATATATATATATATATATATATATATATATATATATATATATATATATATATATATATATATATCCCTGGGGATAGGGGAGAAAGAATACTTCCCACGTATTCCCTGCGTGTCGTAGAAGGCGACTAAAAGGGGAGGGAGCGGGGGGCTGGAAATCTCAGTCTCTAGCTGTCATGCAATAATGCCCGAAGCCACAGCTCCCTTTCCACATCCAGGCCCCACACAACTTTCCATGGTTTACCCCAGACGCTTCACATGCCCTGATTCAATTCATTGACAGCACGTCGACCCCGGTATACCACATCCATCCAATTCACTCTATTCCCTGCCCGCCTTCCACCCTCCTGCATGTTCAGGCCCCGATCACTCAAAATCTTTTTCACTCCATCTTTCCACCTCCAATTTGGTCTCCCACTTCTCCTCGTTCCCTCCACCTCCGACACATACATCCTCTTAGTCAATCTTTCCTCACTCATTCTCTCCATGTGCCCAAACCATTTCAATACACCCTCTTCTGCTCTCTCAACCACGCTCTTTTTATCACCACATATCTCTCTTACCTTTACATTACTTACCCGATCAAACCACCTCACACCATATATTGTCCTCAAACATCTCATTTCCAGCACATCCACCACATACACACACACACACACATTATATATATATATATATATATATATATATATATATATATATATATATATATATATATATATATAGTGAGAGAGAGAGAGAGAGAGAGAGAGAGAGAGAGAGAGAGAGAGATTGGTATTACCGGACTCAGCTTGTAGATAGATTCAGCGAGAGCAAGAAGTCGTTTTTGAGGCAGCGGCATCATCTTTCACAAACACAAAAGAGCTCAGTATTGTTAAGGACCTCGGTGAAAGGGAGCCCACCATACCTTGCTCCTGCATAGAACGTAGCCCTGACACTGCTAAACCTTCATTAAAGGATTCACGAGTTTACAATATCTCTATCTATCTATCTATCTATCTATCTATCTATCTATATATATATATATATATATATATATATATATATATATATATATATATATATATATATATATATATATATATATATTTGAGTATCTAGTGGCCGACATCTTTCATGACTGGACTAATCCAGAATAAACGAATAATTCTAAAGATTTGCCTCTTTGAATAACCACGAGATTTATTAAGGCAACAAAAAGGCTTTTTAAACTACCTGCAATATGTTTACTTTTTGGTTGTTAGTTGTAATTACCTCAATAAATTAGGATTAAGGAACCGGGCGAGCGCGGACGATCGGCTTCTTGCGTGGCCACCGTCATGACAATTAGCAACTTTTTTTGCACCACCTGAGTTTAACATCTTGTTGTATGTGGGGAGAGAGAGAGAGAGAGAGAGAGAGAGAGAGAGAGAGAGAGAGAGAGAGAGAGAGAGAGGTGGGGAGGGGGACAGGTCTCAGGTGTGCCGTAGCAGTAGGTGAACCCCACCTCAGCCCTCTAGGTGAGCGCCATTCCCGGCGTCAGGTGATGGTGGGGGACCTCACCTCATTTTCTTTTTTTTTGATATACGAAATGGTTAGAGGAGAGGCATGAGAGGTGGGACATGGGGTGGGAAGGGATTGCTTGAAATGGTACAGGAGACTGAAGTGTGTCCACGTGTATGGTGTAAGAATTTGATTACATGTGGATGATTATGATAGGAACGCATCTTTTGGCTGCCGTATTTATATACCCTCGGCAGACTGGGGGAGTGTGTGTATATGTGTTTATGACGTATTCTTTTTATGATTTTTGAAAGGACATTTAATCAGCTAAAGCAAAACATTGTTTACTGTGTACAGAGATGGCTGAGTGGAGCCTCCTTGAATGCTTTGAGGTTTCGAGGGAACCAAGTGTGATCCAGGTTTGTACTGTTGTCCAGACCTGGTCTCGCAGGGCCTCTCTCTCTCTCTCTCTCTCTCTCTCTCTCTCTCTCTCTCTCTCTCTCTCTCTCCCACACACACACACACGGTGAAGGAATAGGCCACTTGGATGTGGCTGGGACAAAATAGTTTCTCAAGAGATGATTGTTACCGACTCAGTTCACCTGACCCAAAATTATCCATTTCCAGTTCAGCTGGCTGGCTGATAATTGCATCGTCTCCTGGAGTGGATAATCAAAGGCGAAGTCATCCAATGATTTCTTAAGATAATTGGATTACAACGCGTCAGTAGTGTGTCCACTTCCCGTATCATTATTAATCCGATGTTGTTATCATCGTCATCATTATTCAATTAACATCTTAATTGTCATCATTATTCTCCACTATAACTGTACGCCTCACTCCTGTTCTTAATGTTGGCTAATGGAAATGAGTTCTGGGAGTCTTAATTTACTAGCCTCTGATGGATGTGTGGGGAATCCATGAGGTCTTCCTCCCTCCACTTCACTATCTTGCCTCATAATTCATATGTCCTTCCTCCCTCCACTTCACTATCTTGCCTCATAATTCATAAGGCCTTCCTCCCTCCACTTCACTATCTTGCCTCATAATTCATAAGGCCTTCCTCCCTCCACTTCACTATCTTGCCTCATAATTCATAAGTCCTTCCTCCCTCCACTTCACTATCTTGCCTCATAATCCATGAGGTCTTCCTCCCTCCACTTCACTATCTTGCCTCATAATTCATGAGGTCTTCCTCCCTCCACTTCACTATCTTGCCTCATAATTCATAAGGCCTTCCTCCCTCCACTTCACTATCTTGCTTCATAATTCATGAGGTCTTCCTCCCTCCACTTCACTATCTTGCCTCATAATTCGTAAGTCCTTCCTCCCTCCACTTCACTATCTTGCTTCATAATTCATGAGGCCTTCCTCCCTCCACTTCACTATCTTGCCTCATAATTCATAAGGCCTTCCTCCCTCCACTTCACTATCTTGCCTCATAATTCATAAGGCCTTCCTCCCTCCACTTCCCTATCTTGCCTCATAATTCATAAGTCCTTCCTCCCTCCACTTCACTATCTTGCCTCATAAATCATGAGGCCTTCCTCCCATCACCTCACTATCTTGCCTCATGACCTCCTCTCCTCTCCCATATGTATGGCTGCTGACCCAGCCTGTAGCGGAGGTCCAGCCCTGACAAAGTCAGTTTGATGGAGGTGGGGGAGGGGAGTAAATATATGGGTAAATCAATCATTTATCATCATCATTATAAAATCATTGTTGTTGTTGTTGTTATTATCACTATTATCTTTATCAACATCAATGCCATTATTATCATTATCAAAATGTTATATTTATATCATCATTATTATAGTTATCATTATCATCGTATCATTAGTAGCAGTATGATCATTATTGTTAGCAAAGATATTATCATAATCGTTGTTATTATCATCATCCTTATTACTGTTATATTTTTTTTTTTTTCATACTATTCGCCATTTCCCGCGTTTGCGAGGTAGCGTTAAGAACAGAGGACTGGGCCTTAGAGGGAAAATCCTCACCTGGCCCCCTTCTCTGTTCCTTCTTTTGGAAAATTAAAAAAAATGAGAGGGGAGGATTTCCAACCCCTCGCTCCCTCCCCTTTTAGTCGCCTTCTACGACACGCAGGGAATACGTGGCAAGTATTCTTTCTCCCCTATCCCCAGGGATATAATTATTACCATTATTATTATTATTATCATTATGATTATTATTATTATTATTATTATTATTATTATTATTATCGTTATTATCATTATTATGATTATTATTATCATTATTAGTATCATAATCTTTATCAATATTATTATTATTATCATTATCACAAGTGGTCAGCCCTTACCCCCATCCCACCAGCTGGTCGCAGGTGTGGGCGTGGTGTGGGCGTTGCCTAGGCGACGGGGCGGTGGTAATGGTGGTGTGGGCGTGGTGTGGGCGTTGCCTGGGCGACGGGGCGGTGGTAATGGTGGTGTGGGCGTGGTGTGGGCGTTGCCTAGGCGACGGGGCGGTGGTAATGGTGGTGTGGGCGTGGTGTGGGCGTTTCCTGGGCGACGGGGCGGTGGTAATGGTGGTGTGGGCGTGGTGTGGGCGTTGCCTGGGCGACGGGGCGGTGGTAATGGTGGTGTGGGCGTGGTGTGGGCGTTGCCTGGGCGACGGGGCGGTGGTAATGGTGGTGTCAGCCACTAATTGTTTAAGGCCGATGCCGTCAGAGGGCATCAGCGTCGGTAGGCAGCCCTCTATAATTACCCTGGCCGCTACTCCCCGCCCCTGCTGGCGGCCTGCCCTCACCCCTGCCCTCACCCCTGCCCTGCACACCCTGCCCCGCCCTCACTCCTTTCCATCCCTCGCCCCTGTCCTGCTGCAGCCTTCAGTACAGCCTGTACTACAGCACACTAGCACGACAGCTTCAGCCACACAGCACCCACCACAGCCTGCACCACAGCCTGCACCACAGCCCGCACCACAGTTTATTCTATAAGCAACACTGCAGCCTGTACCACAGTAACCAACACGACCTGCGTTATAACCTACACCAAGGCCTTCACCACAGCGGCCTACACACAACCATACCCAAGCCTTCGCCACAGCATGAAAGTCACTACGGGATGCACCACAGCTTACACAAGAGGCCTGCACTGTGCTCAGCTTTCACCACAGGCTGAGCCACAAACCTCCACAACACGGTCATAACCACGGCGTGACTCTCAACCCTCCAGCACGGCCTACAACACGGTCATAACCACGACGTGAACCACAACCACCAGCACGGCCTACAACACGGTCATAACCACGGCGTAAACCACAACCACCAGCACGGCCTACAACACGGTCATAACCACGGCGTGAACCACAACCACCAGCACGGCCTACAACACGGTCATAACCACGGCGTGAACCACAACCACCAGCACGGCTTACAACACGGTCATAACCACGGCGTGAACCACAACCACCAGCACGGCCTACAACGCGGTCATAACCACGGCGTAAACCACAGCTTCTGATACGGCCTGCTCAACAGCCAGTGCTTTGGCCTGCACCCCAGCCTCCTCCACGGCTTTCATCACAGCCAAACCACGATCCACTCTGGAGCCTTTACCACAGCCAGCAGCACAACCTCCTCCACGGCCTGCATCACAGCTTCCTCTACGGCCTGCATCACTGCCTCCTCCACGGCCTGCATCACAACCTCCTCCACTGCCTGTATCACAGCCTCCTCCACGGCCTACATCACTGCCTCCTCCACGGCCTGCATCACAGCCTCCTCCACGGCCTGCATCACAGCCTCCTCCAAGGCCTGCATCACAGCCTCCTCCACGGCCTGCATCACAGCCTCCCCCACGGCCTGTACCATAGGAACAACCATAGTCTTTATCACAGCTTCCACCACGGACTGCTCCACAGCGACCAGAACGGCCTATACCACAGCCTACACCACGACCTGCACCACAGCCCACACCACGACCTGCACCATACCCTCCATAGCGAATTCCGCCATAGCCTACAACACCGTCCACGGCCTACACCACAGCTACCACCATGGTATGCTACTTAGCCTGCACCACAGCTAACACCATGGCTTGCTACCTTAGCCTGCACCACAGGCTACCACCATGGCCTGCTATCTTAGCCTGCACCATAGCTACCACCGCAGTCTGCTGTCTTAACCTGCACCATTGCTAACACCATAGTCTGCTATCTTATCCTACACCACAGCTACCACCATGGCCTGTTATCTTAGCCTAAACCACAGCTACTACCATGGTCTGCTATCTTATTCTACACCACAGCTTCCACCATGGCCTGCTATCTTAGCCTGCACCATAACTACCACCATGGTCTGCTATCTTAGCCTGCACCACAGCTACCACTATGGCCTGCTATCTTAGCCACGGCCTGTACAACAGCCACCGTCGTAGCCTCAGCAATCACTGAGAAATGTACCACAGTCACCATCACGACCAGTGCCAGAGCTCGCATCTATCGCATGGTCATGGCCTGCAACCACGACATTCAGCCACGGCCTGTACAACAGACACCACCTACAAACCTGTGCCGGAGCCACGAACACAGACAGCCTGCACCACAGGCAGTGTACTGGGATGTAACAATAGCACAGCTAAGATTTGTGACGCAACCAGAACCCCGCACGGCCTCAACCATAGCCTGCCCCGCGGCCTGCAAGCCAGTAACATGGCCTGTACTATATAGGCAACAACACCATGGCCTGTCCCATGGTTCGACTACATCCTGCTTACTGACTCACCACCCTCTTGTATTATAACTCACCACCCTCTTGTATTATAACTCACTATCCTCTTGTATTATAACTCACTATCCTCTTGTATTATAACTCACCACCCTCTTGTTTTATAACTCACTATTATAACTCACCACCCTCTTGTTTTATAACTCACTATTATAACTCACCACCCTCTTGTATTATAACTCACTACCCTCTCGTATTATAACTCACCACCCTCTTGTATTATAACTCACCACCCTCTTGCATTATAACTCACCACCCTCTTGCATTATAACTCACTATTATAACTCACCACCCTCTTGTATTATAACTCACTATCATAACTCACCACCCTCTTGTATTATAACTCACTACCCTCTCGTATTATAACTCACCACCCTCTTGTGTTATAACTCACCACCCTCTTGTATCATAACTCATCACCCTCTTGTATTATAACTCACCACCCTCTTGTATTATAACTCACCACCCTCTTGTATTATAACTCACTACCCTCTCGTATTATAACTCACCACCCTCTTGTATTATAACTCACCACCCTCTTGTATTATAACTCACCACCCTCTTGTATTATAATTCATCACCCTCTTGTATTATAACTCACCATCCTCTTGTATTATAACTCACCACCCTCTTGTATTATAACTCACCATCCTCTTGTATTATAACTCACCACCCTCTTGTATTATAACTCACTACCTTCTTGTATTATAACTCACCACCCTCTTGTATTATAACTCACCACCCTCTTGTATTATAACTCACTATTATAACTCACCACCCTCTTGTATTATAACTCACCACCCTCTTGTATTATAACTCACCACCCTCTTGTATTATAACTCGCCACCCTCTTGTGTTATAACTCACCACCCTCTTGTATTATAACTCACTACCTTCTTGTATCATAGCTCACCACCCTCTTGTATCATAACTCACCACCCTCTTGTATTATAACTCACCACCCTCTTGTATTATAACTCACCACCCTCTTGTATCATAACTCACTACCTTCTTGTATCATAACTCACCACCCTCTTGTATTATAACTCACCACCCTCTTGTATAATAACTCACTATTATAACTCACCACCCTCTTGTATTATAACTCACCACCCTCTTGTATTATAACTCACCACCCTCTTGTATCATAACTCACCACCCTCTTGTATTATAACTCACCACCCTCTTGTATTATAACTCACCACCCTCTTGTATTATAACTCACCACCCTCTTGTATTATAACTCACCACCCTCTTGTATTATAACTCACCACCCTCTAGTATTATAACTCACCACCCTCTTGTATTATAACTCACCACCCTCTTGTATTATAACTAACCACCCTCTTGTATTATAACTCACTACACTCTTCTATCATACAGGCAGCATCTTAACCTGCACTCTGTCTTGACCACGACCCTCACAGGCAGCATCGTAACCTGCACTCTGTCTTGACCACGACCGGCACGTATTACAGTCTTCATCAACGTTCTGTAGCAGGTCCTGTGTCACATCCTGCGAAAAAAGCTCCATTATGGCCTGCACCACAGCCTGTGACGGAGCTCGACCATAATCTGCACCATAGCTCTCGTCCTTATCCTCAAAGAATGCGTGTAACAGTTTCGCTACAGCCTGTACTAATAGACTGCGTCATAGCCTTGCGCTATGACCTTCTGACTTGAAGTTTCCATCAATGGCTTTTCACGATGACCTCATCTCGACCTGCACCGTTCCACGGACCATATCTTGAATCAAAAAATACCCTACAGCCTGCATCCCACAGCCTGCATCCCACAGCCTGCATCCCACAACCTGCATTAAAAAGCGAACCACAATCACCACTGCACCGGATCTCCAAGACAACCTGCACTTCAAGCCTTTCATTATAACCGTACATCACAGCCTGCACCGTGACCTTCCCTATGACCTACCCCACTGCTCTCAGCAGGCTTGGCAACAAGGACTGCTCTACAACCCCACTCATGTTCCTCCCCTGGCCTGCACCTGCAGGACTAACCATGTATTATATTGTGGCAGACAGGCAAGCAAACAAGCAGGTACGCAGGCAAGCAGACAGATAAGAAGGCAGCTAGGCAGGCAGGCAGACAAGCAGGAAGACAAGCAGGCAGGTAGTAGCCAGCCCTGCTCGTGTAGTGAACGTATCCCCCAGGGGCACGACGGAAGGAGTTTAAACAACACGCCGCTGAGGCTTCCAAGGTGAACGTCTGATTATCCTTAGTCATGCGAGGGAGTCGTGTGTGTGTGTGTGTGTGTGTGTGTGTGTGTGTGTGTGTGTGTGATTACGATTTTCTTCCTGTAACACGCATAATCACAAATAGTGATTCGAAATTACTATTTGTGTGTTAAGGGGAGAGAATTTTTCACTCGTGTTGCCCCGTCCCTTAACCTTGTATATATGTACCATGTACACACACACAGACACACAATACACACACACACACACACACACAGACACACACACACACACACACACACACACACACACACACACACACGCAGACACACACACAGACACACACACACACACACACACACACACACAGACACACAACACACACACACACACACACACATACCGTAGCCTATACCAGGTACCCATCTTCGACCAGTACCTAGGGGAAGATGAACAGTTCGGCAGACTGTTGACCGGCTGCCGGCACCGGGATTCGAACCTACGCGGGTATTAACCTTGGCGGCCAACATATGAATATCCGTTAGTAACGCCAGCTATGGAGGTTTGTGTGTGTGTGTGTGTGTGTGTGTGTGTGTGTGTGTGTGTGTGTGTGTGTGCTTCGTAGAATATATAAAGTTTTTGGAATTAGAAAAGTGAAATTAGTCGTTTACTTGGAGAGAGATTTCCTCCAAATGAAAATCCATTAAGATTTTCAGTATAGATGAACACTGCACCAACAGTTCACTGGTCGGGGTAGAAATGTTTTGAGTACGAGCCAAACCTGAAAATACTTTGATAAGAAATAGTGTTAAACGCTTTAGTTAACACAGTGCAACACGAATTTTGTTCCCTGATAGTAAGGGTTATTTCCTAATTGCTTATGCGTAAAAAGTAGAGAAAAAGGCTGTTATTCCACTCAAACTTTGCTTTTATGACCTATTTCCAATTCGAGAACGAGCGAATTTGTAAATTTTTATTCACATTAAGTCAGAACAACAACGACATATTAATCAAAATGAACATATTTTGCATTAATGTTAAACAAAAGTGATCACAAAAGATTTAGAAGTGAGTAGCTTTTCGAAATTCAAGATTGCATTGTAAATCACTTTCACGAATCAGACCCAAGATATAATTTCCCATCATGTTCTCGTTATATGTTTCTTGGTAGCGGCGCTCAAAGTCCAGTATATCCTGGTGGAAGCGCTCGCCTTGCTCCTCCGAATACGCTCCCATGTTACTGAATGTATCAAGATAAGCGTCAAGGATATGGACTTTGAGGGAAATTCTGCAACCCATTTGGCCGTAGGAATTCACCATAGTCTCAACCAGCTCCACATTGTTTTCTGCCTTGTGATTGCCCAGGAAGCCCCGTGCCCACTGGGACAAAGCTGCACCAAGCTGCCTCCTCCTTTCTAGTGAGCTTCTTTGGGAATTCCTTGCACTCCAGGATCTTCTTTATCTGTGGTCCGATGAAGACACCGGCTTTGACCTTTGCCTCAGACAGTTTAGGGAAGTCTTGAAGGTACTTGAAGGCAGCAGACTCCTTATCTTGAGCTGTGACTAATTGTTTCATAAGGCCTTATTTTATGTGTAGTGGTGGCATCAACAACTTCCAGGGGTCCGCCAGTGGCTCCAACTGGACGTTGTTCATCCCCACAGAGAATTCGGTCTGCAGTGGCCATTACCGTCTGTGGTAGTGCGCCGCGGTGTCCCTCCTGTCACAAAGGTAAAGACAGCAGGGAAACTTAGTAAAACCACCTTGGACACTCATCAGGAATACCACCATTTTGAAGTCTCCGATGACCCCTCCATATGTACTCATCACACTTCAAGGCGTCTGGCAGAAGTCTTGACACTCTCGTATTCTTTTTTGAGGTGAACTGAGTGTGCCAGGGAAAGAGAAGGGTACTTGTTCCCATTATGGAGCAGCACGGCTTTGAGGCTCCTGGATAACTGTCAGTAAAGAGGCGCCACTCGTTCGAGTTACAGGCGATTCCGATTGCCTCGAACAGGCTGGTTACATTGTGGCAGAAGCTGGAAAAACCTAGGTGACGCTTCCTCTGATCTGCGATTTGCACATTTTCATTCAAATTCCACTGTTTAAGCTTAGACGTCAAACGCTCGGCACTGGACTTTGTGAGACCAAGATCTCTGATCAAGCCGTCGAGATCTTCAGATTGTGGTTGTATGGGTTACTCTCCTTAGCTACAATTCTGAAACTGTAATCTGGATCTACAACGTCTTTCTCACCCTCTGACCTTCTGGTCTGTTCTGCTGACGACGACTGCTCTCTTTCTCCGGAGGTGTGGGTACGGGGAGCTCAGGGCTGTGTGGTGACACCGGGGCAATGGATGATGGAAGGTCTGGATACGTGATGATAGGTGCAGTCTTGCCAGTCCGACGTTTGGAAGGGTCCAACACCATGCTGAAGTAGCAATCGCTTGAGTGGTCATTGGGTTCCCGCCAAATTCTTGTGAGAGCGAACTTCATGGCTCTCTTTCCCCCCTCTGTACCATTTTGCAAAAGAACAATATAGAATTGTGATTTTGAAAAAAGAATGATATTTGTTTATAGGTTCGTTTCACCCGTGACAAATGTGTAAGAGGTTCTCTTAGCATATTTCATATATGATATTTTTTAAATAATATCGAAAATTTAAGAAAATAAAATCAGAAAGTTTTGAATTTCAAAAATTCTACAAAATGTTATAACAAAATTTTGTCATCCAAGCGAGCAACAGTTGTCTATCTCTCCTTCCAGATTTTTTCAGTGTTGGCAGGTGAAATGAGGGGTTCAGTACTTGTCTTGACCCCGGGGGACAGCCATGCCGAAATGTACCTTGTAGGCCTCGCACATCTTAGCAGATGCAGCCACCGAGTACATTTTCGCTGCTGTTTTGGTAGATTGGCCGCAGACATAGCATAATGCGTTTGCTGGATACTTACAGCCTCTAAATGCCATATCAGAAAATGTCTGTATATGTATCCACTTAGGCAGCTGGATCTAAACTGAACTGGTTGGTTTAAGGTCCTTACATTTATACTACTATCTCTATCACTGGAAACTTCTAGAAAGTTCTATATCAGCTACTCAGCACTGAATTTATTTGGAATGTTCTGAAAAATAGGTGAATTTCAAAATTTCAGTATTGATCACAAAAGCAAAGTTTCAGAGGATCAATAGCCATTTTCTATACTTTTCAGACATAATCAATTAGAAAATGACACTTAGTACCCAGAACAAAATAATGTGAAAATTTGTTACACAGTATAATGAAATTCGTAGAAATATATTACATAAGAAATAAGAATTGTGAAAGTGTTTTAGATAAGAAGTAAGAAGTGCCAAAATTCTATAGATAAGAAATAAGAATGGGAAAATGTTTTACATATGAAAAGCTTTCAGATAAGAAATGAGAAGCATGTAAATGTTGTAGATGTGAAGTAAGAACTGTGAAAATGTTTTAGATAAGAAATAAGAAGTGTAATGATGCTTTAGATAAGAAATAAGAAGTGTAATAATGCTTTAGATAAGAAATGAGAAGTGTAATAATGCTTTAGATAAGAAATGAGAAGTGTAATAATGCATTAGATAAGAAATAAGAAGTGTAATAATGCTTTAAATAAGAAATAAGAAGTGTAATAATGCTTTAGATAAGAAATGAGAAGTGTAATAATGCTTTAGATAAGAAATAAGAAGTGTGAAAATGTTTTAGATAAGAAATAAGAAGTGTAATAATGCTTTAGATAAGAAATGAGAAGTATAATAATGCTTTAGATAAGAAATGAGAAGTGTAATAATGCTTTAGATAAGAAATAAGAAGTGTAATAATGCTTTAGATAAGAAATAAGAAGTGTAATAATGCTTTAGATAAGAAATGAGAAGTGTAATAATGCTTTAGATAAGAAATAAGAAGTGTAATAATGCTTTAGATAAGAAATAAGAAGTGTAATAATGCTTTAGATAAGAAATAAGAAGTGTAATAATGCTTTAGATAAGAAATGAGAAGTGTAATAATGCTTTAGATAAGAAATGAGAAGTGTAATAATGCTTTAGATAAGAAATGAGAACTGTAATAATGCTTTAGATAAGAAATAAGAAGTGTGATAATGCCTTACATAAGAAACGATGATTGTGAAAATGTGTTTAGTAATAAATAACTATGAAAATGCTTTAGATAAGAAATAAAGGTAGGAAAGATATGTTAGATGTTATATAAGAATTGTAGAAATACTCTTAAGATATGGAAAGTGTCGCTGTTTCTGTTCGTGATAGAAAACGGTATGAACATACTGAACGTTAAGGGCTTCCGTTTAATATAAGAACAAGAAACAATTTACGAAATAGTAAACCTACGTCAGGAAATGAAAAAAAAAGACACCAAAAGAAACTAATCATTTTTTAAACGTACGCTATTAAACTATTAATCATTAACAACTACAATTTTCGGATTATGAATATAGAAAAAAAAAAAAAAAAGAGAAACAGTTACAAAGCCACTTGGAAATGATTAGGAAAAAAAACGTGGAAATAGACGGAAATAAAGATGGACCGTCAAGGTTATGCGCATGTTTTACTCTGGTGGTGTCTACTTTAACCAGCCCTAACAGACCGTTCGGCCACCTGTCTGCCAGGCTCAACATCACCGCGGCTTCCCTCTAATTTTCATATCAGTTTAAGCTTGCCAGTAATCACTCTTTTGGAGGATTTAAATAATTAGGCTTGTAATGACTTGTAAATTAGATAACCACGTGTAATTTCGCCGTGGCAGGGGAAGTTCATGCGAATTTACGGGCGTGTAGCGTTCATTTGCGATTCTCAAGGGAGATATATGGTCCGTGTTTTTCCCTCCGAGATTTCGGGTAATTCAACTCTGCATGTGTTTAACCGCATGAAATTCCTGGGTAACTGAAGAAATTTACGAGAGTAAATTACTTGCTTGTTCTACGATGGAAGAAATTTCCTCGGCGGGGGGGCAGGGCGAGGCGGTGGTCGCGGCTAAGTTACGATTTCTTCCAAAATGTTGTCTTAGCACGCACGCACGCACACACGCACGTACACACACACACACGACGTACACACGCACGCACACATAGATCCTGGTGGGAACCAGAGGCTCCTCCTCCCCACCCACCATACCATCGTAGTGAACGTCATGTGTACACGAATCTGGGCGTTTACCCAGCACGGGACGACCGCGACACTGGGAACCTGTCTCATTAACCCGCGAAGCATGTGTCAGCGAACCAGTTTCTTTCCGTCCCGCAAGAACCAGCGCCGTACGAAGAGGGTCGTACAACGCTTCACGTCGAACCCGTGCATTTACGAAACACAGGAAACGAACTCCACTTCACGACACATTCAGACTGACGAGCGGCTCTGATATGAATGACTTACAAACGCAACATTACCAAGCTTCGCCTGGCTCTGA